>NC_142177.1:38755899-39055899 GCF_026936395.1 Plectropomus leopardus
AATATTTCTAACTGGTTAAGCTTCAGCTTTTCTGGCATAGAGAAAACTTTTCTATAAAAAAAGTGCCAGTGGAGAGTTCCCCACACCCCCCGACAGAGGCTCAGAGGCTCGGGTTAAGGCCCTAATGTCCTAAAATTCGAGGAATGTCCTGAAATTATATAAATGACAAAGTCATAATGATAAATGTCCTAAAATCCCCAAAATGTTCTAAAATCCTGAAAACATCCTAAACATAAAATAAAAATAAAAATTCTACAGAATAAAATGTTAAAGTTTTAAGACCTAAATGATTGCTGAGTCAAAGAGTAATTTCCCCTACGAGGACAATAAAGCGTATCGTATCGTATCGTATCGTATCGTTGTGTTTCTCTGTGAGGTCAAACATGTTAAACGTGAATCTCTCTCACTTTGGATATGATGTAGACGCTGCACAGCAGCAGCTGGTCGAGGTGTCTGTCCTTCATCAGACCGGTACAGTGGACCAGAGAGTGTTCAAAACACGTCCAGATTTTCCCTCGCAGCTCCGACGACACGTCCATCTTCACACACAGATCCCTCAGACGGACACTGGCCAGGTGATACACCTGCAGAGCAACACACAGGAGACGAGCTGGTCAGAAGACTGACACATGAAACAAGTGTAGAAAAATACCAGACTGCAAAAGCGACTGGAAGTTTATATATTCTATCACACTAACTGGAAACTAATCTCCTCATATGGAAATAAAATAAAATAAAATAAAATAAAATGAAATAAAATGAAATAAAATGAAATAAAATAAAATAAAATAAAATAAAATAAAATAAAAAAATAAAAAACCAAATAAAATTCTACAGAATAAAATTGAAACATCTTAAGGACTAAATGATTAATTGTGAAAAGAAATCTGAAAAATCGATGATTAAAATAATTATTAGTTGCAGCTCCAGTGGGGAGTCATAACAGCAATATCAATGAGACTTAATCAATGAAATATCTCATGCTAAATTCTCTTTTTGTTTCCTGGACAGATTTTCAGGAAGAGACCTGCAGAAAAGTGCAGCGAATGATCAGATCAGATAGACAAATGTAAAAATAGTTAATCTGAAACATTTTAATTTCAAAGCAAATTATCTTTTAACACATTGTGATCAAAATCATTTACTTCACTCAAAGGGTTTTGCAATCTGTACAACATGCAGCAACCTCAATTTCTGCTGAAATCACATTCAAAATAAAGTTTTTTTGACCTTCCTGAAGAACAGAGCGAGTGATCCGGTGCGTCGCGGCCGGCCGCTTCCTGTCTGGGGGTCGGAGGTCGTGGGAGCGGTGGCGATGCGGCTCGGGGAGGCGTTCAGCAGGAACTGAGCAGTGATGGTGCCAGAGGAGTCGCACGGCTGAACTGGGATCAGCGTGATAGTGCGGTCGTTGTTCAGACCTGCAAACATTCACACACAATTATTGATAAGAAAAAATGTTTTTTATGAGGTTTTTTTCAGCCTGTCGGGGTTAAAGGCTTTGACTCGCGTGCAGCTGAGGCACAAACAGCAGGTCTCACTGTAGGACACTCTGATCTGACGAGAGAAAAATGCAAAAAGAGCTCTTTCGCTGCATTTCATAGTTTATAAAACTGTTTTTTTTATTGTGCAGAAGAGATGAAGACATTAAATTTACAGCAGTGATCTTTTAAGAAGTAAAAGAAACACACACATTTATCTTTGTGTCTCTGCATGTTTCGCTTTCTGTGCTGCTGAAGCTTCAGTTCAGACTTGTTTTGTGTTGAAAGTGAAACAGAAATGTCACCTGGTCTGACTGACACCGTGACTTTTACAAAAGGTCACAGGACGCTGATACAGACGTGAGGCAGAGATATGAAACTGTCATCAGGGGCTCTGACAGCAGTCGTTTTTGCATCAGCATCGCCTTTATATTCTCAATCAATCAGTTTTATTCATAAAGCCAATTATTACAGATCACAATTTGCCTCAGAGGGCTTTATAGGATATGATATCCCCCTGTCATTACACCCTCATAGCAAAGGAGAAAAAACTCATCCCAAAAAAAACTATAACGGGGAAAAATGATAAAAACCTCAGAAAGAGCGACCGAGGAAGGATCCCTCTTCAAGGACGGGCAGATGTGCAATAGATGTCGTAAAAAACAATTAAATTACAGTAGACTCAAAATGATATTTAGAAATGAGAGAGACGGAGGAGACAGAGCGGGAGGAAGAGAGAGGGAGAGTTCACTCGTGTAAAGGTGTGAATGTGTCGCCTACCTTGCAGCGGGATACTCAGGACGGTAGCCTGGGCGCCCTGAGCTCCGATCTTCAGGGTGCTGGTCGAGCCAAACGTCAACCTCTTGGCCGGCGACGACATCGGGCTCAGGCCTGAGGGCGCTCCTAATGTCGCGGCCGGAGGATCGTCGCCGAACAGACGCCGTTTGGCGCTGCCGGCCGCCGGGGAGCTGTACCTGTCGTGGACCGACAGCGGAGAGGGAGGCACATCTGGAGGAAGGAAACAGATGATTTAGTTTATATCTGCCATGAGTGGCAGTTAACCCTTCATTTTCATTATTAAGATTTGAGTTGAATTAAATAATTTTTGTGTGTTTTTAGCTAACTGACATTCATATATTTTATTTATAGTTTTATTATAAAAATATAACTGTGTACTGGAAAACCAGAACTGATAAAGTCCCTTGTTTACTGTTTGGAGCTGAACTCCTTACCTCTGAGGTACCAGAGGCTGAGGAGTCCAACTGCTACAGAAGATGAATTGTGAAGATAAAATTATGAGCTTTCAGTTTACGCCACCAACGAGGCACAGAGGGTTTTTTATGAGTTGAACTTATTATTTCTGCTAATGAGGTAGTGACAGTTGTTTAAATTTTCAGAGACATTTTGTACTGATCATTTTTTCTCTTGATTTTGCGTGTTTTTAGTTCTCACGGCAAGTGCATGTGTGACCGCGTGTTTGTGCGATAAAAGCCCAAAAACTAGAGAAACGCCTCACAGCTCATGTGAGATTACAAAATCCATGAACGCAAACACCCACCTTTCCGTGCGCTGCCCAGGCCTGATCTGAACTCCCTGATGCGGGGGTGGATGATCGGGGAGAGGGCGACCAGAGGCAGGTGGGACTGACCTGCACTGGTAGAACCAGAGCCAGAACCAGGACCAGAACCAGTGTCGAGACTGGAGGAGAAATTCACCTGCAGACAGACGAGGAGAGGGAGCCAATGAGAGAAGGAGAGAGAAAGTAGGAGTAAGATTTCAGAAATAAACTAAATAAAGACAGAGAAAGGAAGCATCAATAAGAGGAGGAAAGTTTGTGAGGACGGCTGTGATGAGCCGTTACTCAAACACGCTCATTAACTGATACGTAAGACAGAAATGCATTTTAATAACCTAATGGTCTATTGATTAAGCACAATAAGTTACTTCAAAATATCAATACTGTCCTGAAAATACACAATTTGAAAGTGAAGTCAGACCTGTGGACATACTGAGAACGATAAAACCGTTTTTAAGCTTTGTTTTAACTAATTCTCTTGTTCTTGTTTCCTTTGCTACTTATCACGCCACCATGACGCCAAA
Organism: Plectropomus leopardus; assembly: GCF_026936395.1. Taxonomy (NCBI): domain Eukaryota; kingdom Metazoa; phylum Chordata; class Actinopteri; order Perciformes; family Serranidae; genus Plectropomus; species Plectropomus leopardus. The sequence goes on from NC_142177.1 coordinate 38,759,478, forward strand.
CTCGCCGCGTCATAAAGAATTTAAGGACTCTTGTATATTTTTACTTTGTCTCAGGACACGTTTGACGACAACAGCCCGACTGAAAACACAAGTCTTTCCTTTGCGTTAAAAAAAACAAGGGTTTATATGAAAACATTTCGGATTCTTGTGCACACGGATCCTCAAAAAACAAGTGAAAACGCTGCAATATGCATGCCAGGCCAGTAGCTGGCGCTGTAACTTTGGATGACACACAATAGAAAAACACTGCACACACACGTGCAAAGTGCGGCTGCGAGAAAAAAAGAAAAGAAAATGAAAGTTAAAATCAATACTTTTTGGCAAATGAACTTCTATGCATCTCTATATTTCCACAGTTCAAAGCAGCCTGCATTTTGTTTTTCCTCTATATACACAATAACAATGTGTGTGTTTTCTCGCTGACCTCCTCCACTGTGGGGACTTTGTTCCCAGCAGCCTGCAGGGCGCTCCACAGGGCGGAGTCAGCGCTCCACGCTCTGCTCTCCAGAACCTGCTCCTCGATCAGGTTCAGGTGCTTCACCATGTCTCTGGACAGACCTTCCTCTGAGCGGATAAACACCTCGATCACCTGCGCGCGCACACACACACACACGCAGATGCGCACGCACACACACGATAAATCATTTTCTTATGTTTAAACTATTTTGCAAATAGAGTCAAACAGCAAAAAGAGACATGAATTTGATCTGTCTAAAGATGTAAAAGTGTGTGAGTGTGTGTGTGTTTGTGTGTGCTTGTGTGTGTTTCTGTTTAACCTTAAAAAAGTAGAATGGGGAGAGTTTGAAGATGTTGATGATCCAGGGGAAGCTTCTCTGGGAGCTGTAGGCGAACAGCACCACCTCCAGACAACACGCCATCAGGGAACAGTGGAAGATATCCTGCTCCAATAACACCTACAAAACACACACACACACACACACACACACACACACACACACACACACACACACACACACACACACACACGCACACACGCACACGCACACGCACACTTATATTAAAAAGGGATGTAATCCTGTGCAAACACATGTGGAGGTCTCTAATGAAAGGATGAAGGGAAAGCAGAGATTTCTGGTATTTTGGACAATTTTTATGAACTATGATATAAAATATTTCCAGTTGATGTAAAATCAAATAAAACATTCTACATTAATGTTCTTGGGAACAGTTTTTATACTGAAAAAGCCTTAATAGTTAATACTTTTTAACAACATCTAGTTGAAAAATTGAGAACATTAAGACAGCTTACAAACAGCACGTTTAAAAAAAACTTTAAAAAATTCACTAATTGTGGAGAAAAGAGACAGACATGACAGACACGTGTGTGGCTGCTGCTTACACTCATGTCTTTGCCGTGCAGCCGTTTGGTCTCCTGAACCATGACGTTCTCCAGGATCTTATAGTAGAGGACCTCCGCCAGCTTCAAACGGTTTTCTGCAAAGTCTGAAACAAAAGACGAAAGGTAAGAGGTCCACGTAAAGAGACAGACTCCAGATTACAGTCATTTGTCCCAGCTTGTCCCAACGAACGTAGCAAGGAATGATAGATGTTATATCATTGAAATTCTATGGGAGAAGCAGCTGAGTGTGAGTGTGAGTGTGTGTGAGTGTGTGTGTGTGCGCGTGCGTGCGTGTTGTACCTATATGAGAGCCGGGCATGTCCTCGGAGTCGTTGGTGTAATGTTCTTTGAAGGTTTGTCCCAGCGTCTTCACTCTGCCCAGGACGGACTCTGTGGGATCTCTGGAGCACGACCTTTACGTCACAGGACACACTGTTATTATTCTGGGTAAAGTTTGAGTATGCTGATGTTTTGTGCTTCAAAAAATACAAAAAGAATTATTTAAATATCAAAATATTTCCTGATTCATTTTCTGTTGATTGACTTTTAGTTGCAGCTCCAGGTGTGATGATCAGAATACGTTTTTTCTGTTTTTGCCTCTAATCTTTTACAACAGTTTTCTAGAATTTAATGTTATTCTGCTTCTTAAATCTACAGCAGTCTCGTGGAAAGACTGATTTTTCTACTAAGACAGAGATAGGACGTAAACATTGCAAGATGGACAAAATGGAGAATATATCTATTAAAATAAGGAATGTGTTTGTGGGCACATCCTCACTGTTTTTTTACTGTGTTTTGTTTATTAAGGTGAATGATTTGTAATTTATTAAGTGCTGTAATAGGCCTCATGCTTACAATCAGTACATGGTATGTCTGTTCACGAAATAAAATGACATTATGTCATAATGACCGCTAATGTTCCACATTTCTTGTTTCTTGAATAAAGGACAAACAAAACAAATCTACAGTAAAAAAACCCCACAGCAGTCTCATCTGCTCTCCTCCAAAGTTTTTCTACTCGACCAGAAAATCCTCCACTTTTATCATAAATAGGTGGGTTTATGAATATATATGTGTATATGTATTATATTTCTTTAAAATTAAGAAAAATGACTGAAGGGGTAGAATTAAATAAGTGTAAACTTCTTTCTACGGGCATGTCAATGCTTTTCACTTTATTCTGCTTATTTGTTGGAACTGATTCATCTTTTTGTTGTGTATTTTGTTTTCACAATAAATTTTCATTCATTCATTTATTTGACTCTATTCTGGTTCAGAATTACTTGACGCTGCTCGACTGCAACAAACAACAAGAAGCAGAAAGAGATAAAAAGAAACTGACTTGAAGATCTGCATCAGGTGGTCGCTGGGCGCCGCCCTCAACCCGGCCACCATGCTCTGCAGCCGGCTGACGCTCTGCGTCGCAGAGGAGACGGGCGTGACCAGCAGGTCCTTCTCCTTCAGGTAAACTCGTCCCGTCAGAGGGGTGGAGGGCGCGAGAGAGCCCGACTGCAGACAGAGAGAGTTTAGCCGTCTGTGTGTCTCTATAAAGTTGCTTTTTCTCTGTTTCTTTACATGGTGTTGACTGTGAATTTATTAACGAGATGTAAGATTTTTGTCCTCAGTAGGAATCAGTGGGCCAAGCTGAGAGAAACTGCTAGAAAAAGAGTTTTAAGAAAGTTACCTGAAAATGAAAAAAACAACAACAAAAAAACCCAAACAAAGTGTAAAACAAACAAACAAATAAGTTAAAAAATTCTTGGAGAAAAGTGATTAAAATGTAATGATAATTTAAATATGAAATTATGATAATAAGTTGCTGTATGTCATCTCTAAAAAGCCCCAAAATTATCTTTAAAAGAAAGGGAAAAAAGGTGCTGCTGAGGTGTGAGGTGTGTGTGTGTGTGTGTGTGTGTGTGTGTGTGTGTGTGTGTGTGTGTGTGTGTGTGTGTACCTTCTGTACATGTTGTTGCAGCTGGTTCTGCGCAGTCGTCTGGCTCACAGATGGTTCCTGAATGATCTTTCTTGGAGTCCCGATTTCTTCGTCGGCGTCGGCTCCCAGAAACACTCTCTCATCAAAATCTCCCACCGTCAACACGTACTCCTCATACTCCCTGTTAATGGCTTTACTGTAAACAACAACACACACAAAGACAGACAATCAAACACTGCGTTATCTCTCAGAACTAACTCTAATTCAGACACGCTGACTTGGAGACGGAAAAACGCGACTTTTCCCTGTGAGTTGACCTCTGATCGCTGACTGACTTACTTGTTATCAATGAAGTTCTGAGGATCCAGCAGTTCTGTTAAATGGTCCTCGTTGCCTTTCAGGATCTGATCGGGAAAAGACCAGCAAGAGTTTACAATGACAATAATGAAACGTAGAACGTTTGCTTAGGAAAAACAAATAAATAAAACCTGGGTTGCAGATCGTCAGGGAGATTCAACTTGCTTTGCTTGGGGGCCACTTTTGCAAAAATAACAGAAGGCCAGGGGACAGTTGCAGCAGCCCCAAACATGTTTCAGGGATTTTAGACTTTCGGACAAAGTCAAGCTGGAGCGGGCATTTGGACAAGTCTACGCTGGAGCAGGCTGGTGGACATTTCTGCATGCTGGAGCGTGCTTTTGGACATGTCCACGCAGGAGCAGGCTGTTGGACATGTCCGTGCTGGAGTGGGAATTCGCACAGGACCGCGCTAGACCTGGCTGTTGGACATGTCCGCGCGCTGGAGCGGGCTGTCCAAGTTCAGAAAAGTAAAAACATCATTTCCCGTAGCCACTAGGTGGTGCTATTACGACTGGTGAATATTGTCACGCAGACGTGTTCAGGGCGGGACCTTCATCAAACCTATGAAGTTTCAGGCAGATCAGACAATGTACACCAAAGTTACCACAATATCCTGTTTAATGGCGAGACATCAAAATTGTACGCCGCACCACGGGAAAACCGTAAAAGTTTTGCTAGGCTTTAATCATGAAGGGGTTAGCATTGGACACACCCAATTTGAAGTCCATCGGATTAATCCTGTAAGACAAGTTTGCAAAAGTACGAGGCGCAAAAATCGCCATAAATCAGCACCAAATTTCAGGTTTGGGGGGGGGGGTCAAGAGGCTTTTTTGTGCGTCTGGGCGTGATACACAAGTGTACTGATTTTCATAAATGTAGGTTAAACTACACATTAGGGGGTGCTGCCATTTTGCCACGCCTGTTTCCGAAACCACCAAAAGACGAAATTTTTCGCCAGGACGGACGAGCGTACCACTTGTCATGAGTTTTTGGGAATGTCTAGGCCTCCAAAAATACGATTCACTAGGGAGAAAAATAATAATTCCTGGCATTTCAAGAGGGTCCTCGCATGTTTCGTGCCCGAATGAATCTATACATTTGTGTGTGTGTGTGTGTGTGTGTGTGTACCTGTCTCTGGAACAGTTTCTGTATGTAGGGTTTGAAGTAATGTTGTTTGATGCCTTTTGCCTCCACCACCAGCCCGTCGTGCAGCTCGCATAACCTCTCCAAAACACACGGGGGAGGCTCGTCTGGTGAAACGTGGCCATCAGCACGGTAGAGAGCAGGCAGACCTACACACACACACACACACACACACACACACACACACACACACACACACACACACACACACACACACACACACACACACACACACACAAACATTGATAATTAAGCTTACATGCCAGTAGACTCAGTCGACTCATTCTGACTGAAGACCAGGTTTTCGTTGCTGCCTTAAATGTAAGACTCAAACAAGGCCTACCTCTGAATGTCGGGTTGATGAGGTCCTTCCTGTTGGCGCACAGCAGAGCGTTGCCAAACACCAAATCCAGACAGCAAAGCAGCAGGTGGTACGAGTTCACCAGGTCGTCACCGATCATGCGGAAGTTACCTTCACAAATACACATCATACGTCACACACAAATAATCTGCATCCTCACAAGAGCAGCTGCTCTTTCTTTTATAATATTCTGTTATGTATGTTTGTGCCTCACGTAAAGAACTCTGAATTGTCTTTGTGTCTGAAGTGTGTCTCACAAATAAACTTGCCTTAATAGAGGGAATCATTTTCAGATTAATAGTTAAAAGTATTCATTAATTTTAGCTCCAAACGAAACACTGTAAGCATTCAGCTACATAAAGTGGTTCATTGACTATATAATGAAAACCAAAACTTTTGGACATTTCTACAATTTAAAAACATTTCTAGAATTTTGAGACATTTGTATGATTTTAGGACATTTCTACAATTTTAGGACGTTTATGGGACTTTCAGACATTTCTGGTCCATTAAACATATAATGAAAACCAAAAACTAAAGCAGAGCCTAAAAATACCTCATCCGCAAATTTTCATTTGTACATCAATTATTATCTTTTCTTGAATACCTCAGCACTGAATTATTTATAAATTGAAATTATAGTATAATACTAAATCTTACTTATCTAGTCGTATGTACTTTATTTAGTACTTCCCAAACACAAGCTTTTAAACGTTGCCATATCTGGATTCTTGGTTCATTGTGGAGGAATTTGCGAAAAGAAAATATGGCATTTTAGGGCATTTTCAGGTTCTGACAAAGTCTCGTTTTGAACATTTTCACTGACGTCAGTAAAAATGAGACGGCGCTTTGAGCTGGTTGTTTCTTGGTACCTTTGGTGTAGACAAACAGAGTCCAGCAGAACTTGAACACATCGCTGATGTGACAGGGCAGCCGCCTGCAGAGCCAAACACACACACTTGGTTAGACTGGCCCCTGAGGGACTGTGTGTGTGTGTGTGTGTGTGTGTGTGTGTGTGTGTGTGTGTGTGTGTGTGTGTGGTCAGAGAGTTCAAACAAAGACAAAGGGAAGGGACAAGAGGGAGAATAACAATAAAGTATAAATGTGTGTGTGTGTGTGTGTGTGTGTGTGTGTGTGTGTGTGTGTGTGTGTGTGTGTGGAACCTGTGTTTCCTGCTCCGTGGTTGCCGTGGCGGCTCGCCTCCCTGCGGGTTCTGAAACATGTCCATGAAGATGGGCTCAAACTTGCGGAAAATCACAGTGGAAACCTCAAAGTTGCGCTCGAGTCGCTCGACGCGCAGCCTGAAGTCCTGCGACAGGTTGGACATGTCGGCCCACTTCCTCATCTTAGAGAAGAACTGGATCAGACTGGGAGGACGGGGACAGACGTGTGAGGAGCGACATACCAGAACGTCAACACGTTTATTTTCAATAGTATCTTTCATACAAGTCAGCGCTGTTCAGTGTTTCTCAAAAGACTGACAAGCTGAAGATAAGAGAACAAGAGTAGAACGTGTAAACAACATATGAAAAACGATTTAACAGTTTAAGAACCAAAGCATGCAAGAGACTAAAATGAGGGAAGTAAGTCATACTGACAGTAATTGTTGTAATGTTAAATAAAGCTATATTAAGGAATAAGATAAAAGATTAAAAGGACAAATCAAGATTAAAAATGAAGACAATAAAACAGAAATATACATAGATAAACAGGATTTCACAAACAGAAATTTAATACATCAAAAAAAAAAAAAAAACAACTTTCATACAACCTGAAAAAGATTTCCATTCATCATAAAGAAACAAAGCTGGATGTTAAACTACAGCTACAATAATCAGTTTATTGTTCGAGTAGTTGGTCCACAGAATTCTGATTTGCAGCTTTTTTGAAAATGTTTTTCAAGACAACATGCCAGAAAAGTTGGTTCCAGCCTCTCAAAAGAGGATTCTGTCGTTTTTTTAACATATAAATTGAATATCTTTGTTTTTTGGACTGCTGCCATTACGCCTCCACATTCTATATAAAACATTCAGTTAAGTTATGTGTGCGACCCAGTGCTGGGTTAAAAAAAGACTTAAAAAAGCAGAGAGCAGCAGTTAGTGGCTAACTAAAAGAGGAAGAACGACAACTGTTCATGTCAGCAAATCAGGGAAACAATGAGATTCGATCGCTCCTTACCCTCCGAGAAGAGGACAAGATAATAACAAAGACAGTAAATACTGTTATTGTCATGTTATGCCATTTTTATTCTTCAGAATGCATTGCCAATGTGTATGTTAAACGTCACACAAAAGGCCAACATTGTTGTGTTAAACGTCACACTCCTTTTGTTTCTGCGATGTCAGCATGCTAACTAAAATCAAACACCTGATCCACATGATGCAGCCATTGTTTGGTTTAAAAAAGGGACTTTGTGGCGACCCTACAGTGCAATCTCTGTGTAAAATGGGCTGGAGACTGACCTGAGTTTGGCTGTGCGCAGGATCCTCGTGAGGGAGACACAGTTTCCTTCCATTAACCCTTTACCCACCGTGGGAGTGGAGCCCTTCCTGCAGGCTGCATACAGAGAGCAGGCCAACCAGTGCACCACCTCTCCCTGCACAAACACAGAAACACATTCAAACACATCAAGTTTATCTTTGTTCTGCATAATCAGAAAGCTCAATGCTCGATGATCCACTCCAAGCATACAAACACAAACTTAAGAACATCCAACCTTATTTTATTTAATTTGATCTTTCCTGAAACTATTAGTCCATTAATTTATAAGTCAATCAACAGAGAGCTAACTGGAAACGATGTTGGAAATTTATGGTTAGTGACAAAAGTGACAAAACATAAATAAAAAATTCTTAATTAAAAAAGCTTAATTATGCCACTAAAGTGACTGATGAATCGCTTTGATAATTCAAACTGGTAAATGTCACTTTGTAGAAAGACGCCAAAGCAGCTGTTAGCTGAGTACATTGATTAAGTGCCATTAAACTCCATTTAACCAGCATGTGGCTGCTGCGACTCCCCTCTTATCTGACACCATGAAGCAAAGTCGTAATGAAGTGGCTGTAAAGCCTGATTGATCCCAGCCTTCAACACTGAGGATGATGATGATGATGATGATGATGATGATGATGTAATCACTGGCCCAGAGTTGGGGAACCAGTCTCACGAGGAGAAGCACTGATGGACACATCGTGGCATGTCAGTTTGCACTAAATCAATAATGCTTTAAGCTGCTGCTTACATGTATGACGTGTGTATTTTTTTAGGCACAGCACAGTACATTTGGTTGTATAAATATGTTAAACAACAATGAAGCTAATTTATTTGTTCATTTTTGTCCAAATTTTAGATGGAAGTAGATTTAAATGACTGATGAAATATCACTATTTTAAGCTCACATTTGTCACAGATGGTGTGTCCAAGGTTCATCGGAAATGTGAAAATCCAACAATAATTTCTGTTTTTACAGTTTCAGGCTGTAATAAATGGGTTTGGAGTTTGGAAGGCGAGTTTTCCTTAAATATCTGAGATAAGATAAATACAAAACACAACCATTCAAATTTATATGCCCCTATCCTAACCCAACATAAAAAGCACAAATCCCTCCAACTTCGTAACACATAATCCGCAAATTGCAAAAGAATTGTTTATTTAGAATTTAAAAAAAAAAAACCTAAGGAAAATTATCAAAAAAAACAATTAAAAAATATATTTGATATGCATCCCCCTTTTTGCACCACCCCTTCACACAGACCAAACAGTCCCTAAGTAGGTTTAACCCTTTGAAACCTGAAGTGACATCACTTTTCTTATGCTGCTTTCAGATGCCTGTCACAAGTATTTAACAGTAAGTAAAGTGTTGCGGTTTCTTTCAAAAACACAAAGGACAAAAGTCGATGAGCAACTTCATAACACATGATCCACAAATTACAAAACATAGTAGCCTATATTTAGAAAATATTTTGAAAAAACTAAGGAAAATTAAAAAAAAAAAAACAATTAAAAAAACTAGAGGAAAACTATATTTATAACGATCAAAATTACGTATTTAAAATTATGTTACAACATAATAATTTTAAGCACTTTTCCACGTCATTTCCTTGTCGTCGTTGTTGTTTTTTTAACTATTTATTTTCTAACTAATTATAAAAGGTCATTTTCTTGTACTTTTTGCTATTTTTTTGGTCACTTCTTCAGTGTTTTTGACAGAAATCAGGCCAGTCTGCTCGGGCTTCACAGGGTTAAGTGTTAACGCTGGACAATGAAAACACGCGCTGGTCGGAGCCCTTTAAACAGTGTTTGTGTCGCACGCGCAACCCCGCAGGAAGTTCACAGCGCGAGGAAAGTTCGTTATTTCTCAGCACGTCTGTTTCTGCGCAGCAGGTCGAGTCAGCACACAGATGATAATCAGTTTCATGACATTATTATCGGTCACCTCCAGCGTGTATGTGTTCCAGATGGCAGTGAAGTTCTCCATGGCTTCAGTGGCGGTCTGCTCGTCCATGTTCAGCTCCTGACACAACGTCTCCAAACTCCTCCGCACCGAGCTCTCCTCCATCCTCCCCGACTCCGAATCCGACGACTCTTCGCCCCGCATCCGTTCAGAATATCACTTTTTAAATGTTTACGTTAAAAATTAAAAGAAAAACCTCCAGAGTTTCAACCCAAAACACCAAAACACGACAACAGCTTCCCCCAACGACCCGGCGGACTTCCGCTAACCCTCCCCACAATGCAGCGCGTTGGCGCGAAAACCGCCGGGCAGCAACCAATCAGAAGCGAGGGGAGCGTCGCGTTCTTTGCCCAACCCCCTTACTCCTGCTCGCGTGCTCCTTCGAACCCTCGAACCGGCCAACCGTTACTAAGCAACCGTTCCCTTAACTACGAGTTCTAACGGTTACTAACGTTTTACTGGACATCTTTTAAATCACTTTTTAAAACCAATTTTATCTTTTAATGTATATATTTTTATTTTGGCTTGATCCTGCTTATTAAATTGGAAATGACTGATCTCTTCTTTTATTGACATTTCTATGTTTTAATGACTTTTTGAAGAAATGGTTAACCAAGCTCACTCCATTAATCGACAATTTTTGGTGAATTTCATCGGTATGTTTACTTTTACTGTTGATCGGGATGGCTTTTTTAATCAAGTTTGGTTGTGTGCCTGTTTATTGTGTTTTTAAATTGTTTTGTACCACCAACCGCAGACCAAATTTCCCACTGAAGGACAATAAAAGTCCTGAACTGAACTAAACTAAACTTATTATTATCATATACATGCATTTACTTTGTTTTTTGTTACATTATTGTATTTTTTAATATGTTTTTGCCGATATTACTTTGTGTAATTCTATCTTAATTTTTGTCTGGCCTTAGTTTGGGATTACTTTTATTAGTATTGTTGGGCTTTTTTTTTTTTAAATAATGCCTCTGCATTGCTTTGTTTGTCAAATCACTTTGTAAACTCTGCTGTGGCCTAAAAAGTCCAATATTTTCCTTTTTAAAATGCAGGGAAGTCAAACTGTATGTAGCATACAAGAAAAGTAATCAAAGAATACCCCAAATCTTATGGTTTTTTTTTTTATTTATTAGAAGTGTTCAAGATTTATATCTATGTTGAATTTACATACAAGCTCATCTAAGGACAGTCATTGTTGTACGTAAATACAGTGTTCGAGTACATGTGCTAAGATATTTGTTCAACATGAAACGGCTCCTCCACTGATCAGTGACAAATTATACCTTCACTGAACCTTCAGCCGGTGAGCTGCAACGTTTAAACAGCTCTTGAGTTTTATATGGTAACACTCTGAAAATAACTTTTCTTCACTACGACTACTTTTACCTCTGATGTCAGTCGTGCTCATCTGTGACCTTAATAAACAGAATTTACAGCTTTAGACCTCAGGGTGAATTTGGCTTTCTTAAATAATCACAGTACAAAGCTTAAAAAAAGAAATCATTTCATTGCCCACGTTCGGACACTGATCACTGCATTAATTATAAAGGCTGATTCACTGACAGCACCATCTACAGTATGTGTTTGTGTGTCACCTTTTCAATCCATGACAACATCAAAAATCACCACCTTGCAGTTGTGTGCCTCCATGAACCAGTAAAGTTACAGTTTACATTCATTATTGTCCAAAATCATGTAGCCATGACAGAAGATAATGCTTCATATATAGATGCTGCTGCAAAGAAAATACAAATTACAAAACGTGGAAACTTTACACACATCTTCAACCCGGCAGAAGATCTACACAGTTATCACAGTTTCAAGATAAGTCAACAATTCAGTATCTGAAGAAACGTCTCCCCTTCTGTTCCTGAGAAAAGATGAACGACGGCCAGAAAATTGTTGTTGCAGAACATTATGATGTCAACGCGACCTTTTAAAATATAAAATGTCATCACTTTATCATTTTAGACATCCGTGTGACATTTCATCATAAAAGTTTATAATTGAGTCCAAGTCAGCGTTAGTGACAAATTTGGGGAATTTCCCTCTAGACTTTTTCAAGATATCATGTTCAAAAGAATGAGACGGACGCAAGATGACGGTGACCTTAGCCTCTAATTACCAAAAATCTAATCAGTTCATCCTTGAGTCCAAGTGGACATCAGTGCCAAAGTTAAGGAAATTCCCTCAAGGCCCCTTTGAGATGTTGTGTTCAAGATGAGACGGATGCAAGGATATAGTGACCTTGATCTTTGTTCACAAAAAAATATATATATCAGTTCATCAATGGGTCCATGTGGACATTTTGCCAAATTTGAGGACCTTTCCTCAAGGCCTCTTTGAGATATGTTCATGAGAATCAGATGGACACAAGATCAATGTCACCTTGACCCTTGATCATCAAAATCTAAATAGTTCATCACTGAGTCAAAGTGGTGGTTTGAGCCCAATTTGAAGAAATTCCCTCATATCAAGGCTTCTTGTGATATCACAACCAAGAAGATGAGACCTTCACATGGTCATCATGACCTTAACCTTTAATCAACTAATCTAATCAGTTCATGTTTGAGTCCAAGAAGACATTTGTTCCCAATCTAAGGAAATTTCCTCAAGGCGTTCTAGAGATCTTACATTCAAAAAAATGACATGGAAAGACAACCCGAAAACATAATGCCACAGCTTCTCCTTGCACGGAGGTATAAAACTTATATCACATATACATTTAAAGGGAAAGAAATACTACAAAAACAATTTAACTCATGTAACTGAGGAGGTGTATAAAAATTGCATATAAAAAAAGATTAATTCAAAGAGTAACTAAACCCAAAAAACACTTTTTTCCCCCAGTTGAAAAGCACTACATTATGGGTATTTGATAGTGTTTTTAAATGATTCAGGTCCAACTCTTGACATGAGAGTGCAAAGTATAAAATCTCTTCATACTGTGTGTATAAATATGCATAGTGAGTAATAGTAATTTTGTCTCAGCCCCCTCCCAGCCGCGCCCGTTTTCTGGACTTTCCTTCACATTCCCGGGAGGAGGCGCTCCGGTCAAACGTGGGGGGTTTCGTTACTGCGCAAAACTTTTTTGTTACAGGAGATCATAAGTGTTTCAATGACATACTATTGCCAACAGTTTTTGAGTATAAATGATAATGATAAAATGTATTTAACAAAACTTGATGGCATTTCTTTAAAATACTACCAGTACTTCGACCTCTCAGCTCGATGGTTTCTAACGTTTATTCTTTCTCAGGTTTTCTTTAAAGTTTGTGATTTGGGTAAAACTTTTCCTACAACTGCTACAATTATGTGGCTCTCAAATTCGGAGAGTTCCTGTGTGTTTTGACTAGGGGTCGACCCATATCGATGTTTCAGAGCCGATGCCGATTATTAGTAGTTAATGAGACTGCTCAATATTTGGAACCGATATGCATTTACAGTAAAAATGAAAATCTTTGTCAATATTTAGAATTTGGAATATAACTAACTCCAACGCAAAACTTTAAACGCCTTTAGCAAATGTTTAATCAAATCTGAACTTTCAACATCATAAACAGCAAGTTCGCAGCAACTTCTTTTTTTTTTAAAGTCAAGTTAAATTTTAAATAAAAAATGAACTAAAAATAGCTCCCTGAGGTTTTACAAAGCAAACCTTACTCTCATGCTGACACTCTGCAGTTTTTAAATGAATGTTATCTGCCATCATTTAAATAAAATGCTGATACAGATCATTCACAAAATGCTGAATATCGGCCCGATAATCAGTCGGGCGACCCCTAGTTTTGACCACGAACCAGAACTGAATCGTCTCCCAAATATTTCACAAACACAAGGCCACTTTGCCTGTTCGAGATCTTTGATGCTTTGCCAACACGTCAAAAGCTCAGTTTCTGCACATCGTGCAAAGTTGCATCGTTTCGCAAAGTCGCCTCATTTCGTACAGCTGCCTCATTTCGCAAAGTTGCCTCGTTTTGGAAAGTTCCCTCTTCTCCCGTGTGGATTGCCATGTGGGCCGTCAGCTGAGCTTTGCGTCCGAAAGCTTTTCCGCAGGTCATGCAGGTAAACGGCTTCTCGCCCGTGTGGACTCTGATGTGCCTTTTCAGCGCGGACATCTCGTAGAATCTGTTCCCGCAGAACTTGCAGAGGTACGGCTTCTCGCCTCTGTGCATCCTCATGTGCACCATCAGGCGATTGCTGTGTCTGAAATCTCGTCCGCATATTTCACAAGAATACGGCTTCTCACCTGTGTGCGTCGTCATGTGGACAATCAGGTGGCTGTTATATCGGAAATCTTTTCCGCATATTTTGCATGTAAATGGGTTCTCACCCGTGTGCGTCGTCATGTGGACCCTCAGGTGACTGTTGTACCGGAAGTCTTTCCCACATGTTTTGCACGTGAACGGTCGCTCACCTGTGTGGATTCTCAGGTGAATATTCAACTGGGACTTAAACTTGAAAGCTTTCCCACAGGTGTCACATTTGAATGACTTTTCGACAGAATTACCCAGAAGCTCTGACGGGGTCGAGTTGTACACGTTGTTGCTGTGACTCTCGAGGTGTCTCTGCAGCTCTGCGTTTCTAGCGGCGTCTCTGTGCTCTCCTCCTGGGTGATTCTGGCTCAGGTGAGAGTTGTGGGCGAGCAGCTGGTGGTCAGGGTTTGGTTCGGGGATCACATAGGTGATCACTGGTATGTCAGACTCGCTGAGCGCGTCCTCAGGATCTTCACAGTGCTCACTTTCCTCATAAGGAGGAATCAAAACAGAGTCATCCTCCTCCTGCTTCACTATGAGCTGCTCTCCCTGCTGGCTGGTGCACAGCTCCTCCTGCTCCTCCTTAATCTGCGGAGGCTCCGGCTCCTCCTGGTCCAGACTGGAGCTCCTCTCCTGAACACAGAGCTGCTGGTCAGCAGGAACCTCCTCCTGCCTGCGGGCATGTTGGTGTGGGAGGTCTGGAGAACAAAAGGACTGTGATTTTACAGAAGAAAATGCACAGATGCTACCAAAATAACACCAACACATACTTAAATATTTGGCTTTAAACATATAAAGCAAATCAAAGCATTATTTGTTATTGACTTTATTAAGATTTACGCACCTATTTTTTGTGCTCCGGGTTTCCAAACGACGTCCAGCAGTCTGCGCTGACGGTCGATCACTTCTTCGTACTCGACGATGGTTCTTTTAAAAACTCCGAAGATTTCTTCCGCAGCAGCTGTGAGTCGCTGGTTGACAAACACCCTCAAATGCTCAACTGAAGACATTTTTGCCTGATGTTGATCTACGCAACAATTACACCGTCATGTCCCAGCAAAGTCCACCGAGCTAACGGCTAACGCAGCTAGCGACTGAATGGACTCCTTCCGTTGGATGTGTCTCACTGATAAAGTCCCGACTGAGCCGCTCATTCCTTCCGCGCATAAACTAGTCCTCCGCTCAGAGGATGTTTTTGGTCAGAGTTAAAATATAAAGAAATATCAAATGCACGGATGGAAACCTGACATAGTTTGGAACTGTAATTGCACTGGAATTTGTGCATTTGGTAATAATTTTTATTTTTTTTTTTTTGCAAAAATAAATAAATAAATAAATAAATAAACAAATAGTAAAAATGGATAAATGAATAAATAAAAAGTTATTTCTTAAAATAATATCAAATGCACGGATGGAAACCTGACACATTTTGGAACTGTAATTGCACTGGAATTTAAGCATTTGTTAATATTTTTTTGCAAAAAATAAAATAAATAAATAAATGGTAAAAATAAATAAATTAATAAATAAAAAGTTATTTCTTAAACTAATATCAAATGCACGGATGGAAACCTGACACATTTTGGAACAGTAATTGCACTGGAATTTAAGCATTTGCTAATATTTTTTTTGCAAAAAATAAAATAAATAAATAGTAAAAATAAATACATGAATAAATAAAAAGTTATTTCTTAAAATAATATCAAATGCATGGATGGAAACCTGACACATTTTTGGAACTGCAATCAAACTGTTATTTGAGCATTTTTTAATAAAAACAAATCTTTGCAAAAAATAAATTAATAAATTCAAATAAATAAATAAAATGCAAATGCACAAATGGAAACCTGACACATTTTTGGAACTGCAATTGAACTGTAATTTGAGAATCTGTTAATAAAAACAAATCCTTGCAAACAATAGAATAAAATAAATAAATTAAAATATAAATAAAATAAATAAATTAAAATATAAATAAAATAAAAATATAAATAAATAAATAATATTTTTAAAATAATATCAAATGGATGAGTGGAAACCTGACACATTTTTGGAGCTGTAATTTGCACTGTAATCTGAGAATTTGTTAATAAAAACAAATCTTTGCAAATACATATATTTAAAAAAAACAAATAGAAAATTAAAAGAGACAAAATTAAAAAGATTATTATTTTACTTCACTAGTAGGAATAATCAGGCAACAATTTAACTGAAAATATAATAAATAAATTGAAACAGCTATTTTAAAATGTGAATGTATAATTTGAAAATGTCAAAAAAAGTTACAATAAAAATGTGAAATTTCAAATTCAAAAGCTTAAATAGAAAAGCTCCAAATGAAATGTCAAACTGTGAAGATGGAAATGAAAATGGTAATGTAAGTAAGAAAAGAGAAACAGCAAATATGAAACCTAAAATGGGAAGTGGAAAAGCTTGGATGGAAAATGAGTTACTGACAGAAACATGTTTTACGAGGTCAGAACGACCTTCAACCGCCAGATTTTAATCAGTTCGGTCTTGAGTCCAAATGGATGTTTGTGTCATGTTTGCAGAAACTCCCTCGCAGCGCTCTTGAGATATTACTTTCACAAGAATGAGAGGTATGCAAGGTCACTGTGACCGCCGTAGAAATGATTACATCTGCAACCTGAAGACCTTGTGCATGTTTAGACTCCAGAGTCACACACAGCCGAATGACGTGTGAACGCCTCTCTGCGAAGGTGAATCATTGTTCTGTTACTTTTAGTTTTCGGTGTGTTTTTGCTCGTGTACGGACTGCACCAAGAGCTTCTCGGGCCTGATTTGTGTTGTCATTAAACCTACATATTCATAAAAGATCAGCTGCGGCTCATTGAGTTTATTTATTATTCATCAAAATGAAGATTGTCCAAGAGTACACGTTTTGACTACATCAGCTATGGTATTTAAATAGCATGTTTGTTTCAGCTAGTTGAGCACAAACTGACGGAAAGTTTAACAAGGCGTCATATTTAATAAGCTCACGTTAAGTTTCTAACTCTTAATTAGCAAAGTTATTATATCTGGCCTAAAAAGTGCAACATTTGCCTGTGAAAGGTCGTGAAGTGAAACAAATGTAAAATAAAAACAAAGAAAATCAAAACGGATCTTTTTTTATTCACTTCAAGTGTTTAAGATTTCATATGTGTGTAGAATTTGCATGCAGTCGAGGCCATGTTGTACACAAGATATACATTTCTTCACTGCACACGTTTGTTCAATATGGACCATACTGTCCCGTGTTTTTGTTTTTAAATGTTGTTTTTAACGGGGACAACAGTCCTTTAAACTGGTCCAGCACTGAGTGAGAGAGCTGAGGCAGCCGCAGCAAAACAGGCTGCAATGTAACCACTCTGGGTTTTTGTGCGCCGTCAACAAACGACCACTAAAAGAGTTTGTTTAAATGTCTGAGAGCATTATACAAACGATCTCTACAGAGATCCATCTTTTCGATAAAGTGTAAGACAATAACTGATTAACCAGAAACAGCAGAAATCGCTCCGGACAAAACCCAGCAGACCGGACCACCAATAAACAGACCAACTGTGGTTTTAGCAGATATGCAAACTTATATTCCTTTAAAACGGAGACACATTAAAGCAGAGACTCTCAACTCGCTTTAGGGGCCACTTATGCAAAATGACAGGAGGCCGGGGGCCAATCGGTGCAGCCCCATACATGTTTCTATGATTTTAGGACATTTCTAAGGTTTTTTTTAGGACATTTCTAGGACTTTAGGACATTTCTAGGATTTTCGGACGTTTTGAGAATTTTAGAACATTTCTAGATTTTTTTGGACATTTCTACAACTTTAGGACATTTCTAGGATTTAGGACATTTCTAAGACTTTAGGATGTTTTAATGATTTTAGGACATTTCTAGGATTTTAAGGACATTTCTAAGACTTTAGGACATTTCTAGGACTTTGGGACATTTCTAGGATTATAGGACATTTCTAGGATGTTTTAGCACATTTCTAGGACTTTAGGTCGTTTCTATGATTTTAGGATGTTTCTCGGAGCTTCGGACATTTCTCAGATTAAAAGATATTTCTATGATTTCAGTACGTTTTTAGGATGTTACGGTGTTCCTAGGATTTAAGAAAGTTTCTAAGATTTTAGAATATTTCTAGGATTTTATGACATTTCTAGAAATTTAGGATGTTTGTGGGATTTTAGGATGCTTCTTGTATTTTCAGACATTTCTCAGATTTTCAGGACATTTCGCACATTTTAGGACATCTCGTGGTTTAAAAGATATTTCTATGATTTCAGGATGTTTTTAGGATTTTAAGATGTTTCTAGGTTTTTAGGGTGTTTCTCGGATTTTAGGATATTTTTGGGATTTTAAGAAGTATCTCAGATTTTAAGACATTTCTCTGATTTAGGACTTTTCAAGGATTGGAAGACATCTCCATGATTTTAGGACATTAGGGGCTTAGCTAAGTCCTCTGTCTGGGGTTCGGAGGATCCTCCATTCACACTTTTTGATAAATGAGCTCTATTTTGATGCTGTTTTATGCACTCTGGCACCTTATGTACACTAAAAGTACAAAAACAATTCCCAGTGTGAATCACTTTATTTTTATTGTGAGTTAGAAAATGATTGGGGGGCCACCCTGCACCTGTCAGGGGCCAGATTTGGCCCCCTGGCTGTAAGTTGAGGATCCCTGCATTAAAGCATCTTCTCCAGCAGATCTTGCTAAATTAAGGTTTCTCGCCTGTGTGGGTTCTCATGTGGACTGTCAGCTGACCTTTACGTCCGAAAGCTTTCCCACATGTTGTGCACGTGAACGGCTTCTCGCCCGTGTGGATTCTTAAATGAGCCTGCAGTACTGATATCTGACTAAATCTTTGCCCGCAGACATCACAAGCATGTGGTTTCTCGCCGGTGTGGACTCTTTCGTGCCTCGTCAGAGTGGACATGTCACAGAAACTTAACCCGCAGACCTTGCAGACGTACGGCTTCTCACCCGTGTGGATTCGCATGTGGACTTTCAAGTTACTGCTCGACCTGAAAGCCTTCCCGCATGTTTCACACGCGTGTGGCTTCTCACCTGTGTGGGTTTTTATATGATACAGCAAGCCGCTGTAATAAAGGAACTCTTTCCCACAAGTTTTGCACGTAAACGGCTTCTCGCCCGTGTGGATTTTTTCGTGAGTGTTCACGACTGATTTATCACTGAACTTTTTTCCACAGACGTTACAGGAATACGGCTTCTCCCCTGTGTGGACTCTCATGTGGACAAACAATTGGGACTTAAACTTGAAAACTTTCCCACATGTGCCACATTTGAAAGACTTTTTACCTGTGTGAGTATCACAGTGACTGTCTGACGTGGTAGAGTCGTATATATCGTCACTGTGAATATTGTTTTCATGAAGTCTTTGAAGCTCTTTATTTCTCGTTGATTGTTTGTCTCCACACTCGCCTCCTGTCTGATTTTGTCTCTCAGCTACAGGAGAGCTGTCAGAGAGGAGCTGGTGGCCGCTGTTTGCTTCTGATATCTCAGAGTTTATAACTCGTATTTTGACTTCAGACTCGTTGTCTGCGTCACTGAGAGCGTCCTCATCTTCACAGCGCTCACTTTCCTCATAAGGAGAAATCAACATAAAGGCATCCTCCTCCTGCTTCACTATGAGCTGCTCTCCCTGCTGACTGGAGCACAGCTCCTCCTGCTCCTCCTTAATGTGGTCAGCAGGAACCTCCTCCCTGCAGGCATGTTGGTGAGGGAGGTCTGGAGGGACACACAACAAAAGGGAGAAGAAACTACTGTGATGAAGAAGAAAGAAGAAAATGCATATATATATATCTGTTTTGCTTTGCCCCAACAGAGGTCCCAGCTAAGAACCTAAAGTCCTAAAATCCTAGAAATGTCCCAAAATCCCAGGAACATCCTGAAATCATAGAAATATCTTTTAATCCCAGAAATGTCCTAATATCTAATATTTTAATGGTCTTGTGCGTAGGTGGGAGGAGGAAATGAAAAAGCAGCCCTCACAGCACGTTTTTACCTATATATTTATTTATATTACAAACACACACAAATTTCAAAACAAATGGGACATTGTGTAAATCTTAAAAAAAACTACATGTAACAGAATAAAGTACGAAGATATTCTATAATAATATTATTAATTAAATAATATATAGATAATTCAAACTGAACAACTTCTTATTTTTTGGAAACATAAACTCATCCTGAATACGATCCCTGCAAACGTGTTGGGACAGGAGCGTGTTTACCACTGCGTGACATTTTCCTTTTAACAACACTCAGCAAGTGTTTGGGAACTGAGGACACTAACTGTTTAAAGTTCAGAAAGTTAAATAATTTGCCATTCTGGCTCAATACACGACTTCACCTGCTCAACAGTCTGGTGTCTGCACTGCTGTATTTTGTGCTTCCTAATCTGAAACATGAGCAAATTGGCTTTATTTTTTATTTAAACCTTTATTGCCTCTAAGAGAATTTCTCGCATCAGAGCATAGAAAACAAAAGACACAAGACACCAGCATCCACAATGGACAGCACATAAGAACATAAGGCAAGTGAGTAAAATACATTATAAATATAAGTATGCCTGAACGTGAAATTACCAAAAAATTAACAAATACACACACACACACACACACACACACACACAATAAATTTGATCCGTTTGAACATCAAATATTTTGTCTCTCTGCTGTTTTTCATTCAGTGTCGACCAAAAGGGATTTACACATCACTGTATTGTTATTTTATTCACGTTTGACTAAACGTCTCAGCGGTTTTTACTCATTTCTGTAGTTTACTGTCACTCACGTGTCTCTGGTTTCATATCCAGCAGTCTGCGCTGACGCTCGAGCTCTTCTTCGTACTCGACGATGGTTTTCTTAAAAACTCGGAATATTTCTTCAGCAGCAGCAGTTAGTCTCTCACTGACAAACTCTCTCAAATACTCCACTGAAGACATTGTTGCCGAATTATAAGTTAAATATTAAATAACGTAACAACGTCACTAATTGTTGAGGTTGATTCATCAGAGCTAACGCAGCTAACGCAGCTAGCACCTGTTTTGTTTACTTCCGCTGGATGTCACATTGATTAAGTTCCGGAAGTGGAATCGAGCTTTTTTTGTTTCCGCCCATCAACATTTTTTTTTTAAATTCTAATTTTATTTATATAAATATATATATATATATATATTTTAACCTTTATTCAGAAACAAATTCTGGCCATTACATCAAGTTGATATACAAATAGTACAAATTACAAACTTACAAACTAAGCATAAAACTTGTTAAAAATTATATATATATGTAAAACCTCCCACCCCCAAAATGAATTTTAGAGCTTTTTGTAATTATTTGCATTAAATAAATGTTCGAAAGTTTCAATCTCAGCTCAGAAAACAGTATTCTCCAAAATGTTAAATCATAATTTGTTGTTGAAATGAGAGTGAGGTATCTGCTCCTGTTTTGAATTATAATAAACATGTTTTTACAGCAGCAATATTGTATTTTATTATTACACTGTTTGATACAGACCCACTTCCAGAGGATGAAATACCTGAAAGCCGTACTTGAGTAAAAGTAAAGATATTTTTCCAGAAAATGACTTTGGTAGAAGTTAAAATAACCTATTAGAATATTAGTTGAGTAAATGTCTTGAAGTATCTATTTGCTGTACTTAAGTATCAAAAGTAATTTTATGATATTAAGTGTTATCAGGTATTATAAATTAAAGCACAAATAAATGCTGGTAATAAAAAGAAAATCAGATTTCTGAGAATTATTACATTTATTTCTTCATAACAAACATGAAAATGAAGCGTCCATTTCACTTGAAGAAAAAAGGATTTAAAGAACATAACATTAAAATGAAATAACGTAAAATGTGTTTTCAGTATTTCAAATGCACAAAAAAACTCAAAGTATTTTATCATAATTCACACATTTTTTTCTGTTCAGGAAAGTACAAATAACATAATACAAGTTACTGCTAACGCAAACTGAACATTTTCCTCCTGCTGCGGCTTCACATCAAAAGCATTTAACTGGTAAAATATGATTGGACTTTTATTGTGAAATACTCGCAGGAAATGTGTGATTGTCGGTGAGATTAAAGCTGCGGCACATTTCAGCATTTTTAGAGAGCAGGTCGGTTTGAAATATTTCAGGGAAAAAATCATTTCCATGATTTTAAAATAAATCAAGCAAATTTGCTCAGGTTTCGAAGGGTTAATGCAGCCAGGAACCTTATTTACGCTCAAAGGACAAAAACATCCTGATGTGAATCGTTTTATTTTCACTGTGAATTAGAAAATGGTTGGCAGGCCACCTGGCACCGCATCGAGGGCCAGATCTGGCCCAAGGGCCGCAAGTTGAGCATCACTGATTTAACTCTTTGACACCTGGATCGAGATCAGTTTTCTTGTGCTACGTTCAGACGCCTTCACGAGCTATTTGGCCTTTTGAAACCTGAGCAAATTGTTTTAATTTATTTGGAAAAACACGAAAAAAAGGCAATGACCAACTGGGAGAGAAATGTCCCAAAAATTGCAAGAAATTAGAAAAAGGTTAACCCCCCCCCCCCCCAAAAAAAATTAGTTTTTTAAAAAAAGAGGAGGGTTATTTACAAAAAGTATAGATACAGCCCAAGAAATTAGGAAAATATCCTGAAACTAAATTTAGAATTATAATTTTAAAATAAATACTTCCTTCATCACTTTTTGTCTTTTTTATTTTTTTTGTGCCTTTTTTTCAGGTGCTTTCCATGTAACTTTTTTTTTAACAAATCTTTTGCAGTTGTTCAGGCCACATTTTGTCAAGTTGCTCATTGCCTTCTCTTCCGTGTTTTTGAAAGAAGTCAAATCAAACTGCTCAGGTTTTAAACGATTACAGAGTCTCAGATTTGGCACATCTTGCAAAATTAGGTCTTCTCGCCTGTGTGGATTCTCGTGTGTGATTTCAGGTCACTGTTCTGTATAAACGCTTTCCCACAGGTCTCACAGGTATACGGCTTCTCGCCTGTGTGAGTTCTGACATGCTTCGTCAGCGTGGACATGTCACGGAGTCTTTTCCCGCACACCTTACAAATGTACGGCTTCTCTCCTGTGTGGATTCTCACGTGGACCGTCAGCTGACTGTTATGTCTGAAAGTTTTCCCGCACGTTTTGCACAAAAACGGCTTCTCTCCCGAGTGGATCCTCATGTGGACCGTCAGGTCGCTGTTCTGTCTGAAAGCTCGCCCGCACGTTTTGCACGTAAACGGCTTCTCTCCTGTGTGGATCCTCATGTGGGCCAACAAGCTGTTATTGTACCGGAACTGTTTCCCGCATGTTTCGCAGGAATGCCGCTTCACACCCGTGTGGATCCTCATGTGAGCGTTCAAAAGGGATTTCTCAATGAAGCCTTTCCCGCAGACATCGCAAGAAAACGGCTTCTCGCCTGTGTGGACTCTCATGTGGACTTTCAGGCGATTACTGTGGAGGAAGTCTTTCCCGCATATTTCGCAAGAATACGGCTTCTCACCCGTGTGTGTTTTCATGTGGTCTATCAAGTGATTATTATATCGGAAATCTTTTGCACATATTTCACAAGAGTACGGCTTCTCGCCTGTGTGGACTCTCCAGTGCACCTGCAGTTTGGACTTATATTTAAAAACTTTACCACACGTGCCGCATTTATAAGACTTTTCCCCCGTGAGAGAGTTACCTTCAGCTGAGTACAAACTGTCGCTGTGACTGCTGCTCTCGTGATGTCTTTGCAGCTCTGCACTTCTACTTGAGTCTTCATGTTCGCCTCCTGTCTGATTTTGTCTCTCGGCTACATGAGAGCTGTCAGAGAGGAGCCGGAGGTCACCGTTTGCTTCTGGTATCACGTAGGATATAACCGCTATGTTGACTTCAGAGTCCGTCTCTGCTGCACTCACAGCAGGATTTAAGCTCACGGTCTGATCTTCACTGAGCTCACTTCCCTCATGAGCACGAGTCAAAATAAAATCATCCTCCTCCTGCTTCAGCAGGAGCTGCTCTCCCTGCTGACTGCTGCACAGCTCCTCCTGCTCCTCTTTAATCTGAGGAGGTTCTGGCTCCTCCTGGTCCAGACTGGAGCTCCTCCCCTGAATACAGAGCTGCTGCTCAGCAGGAACCTCCTCCTCCTTACAGACATGTTGCTGTGGGAGCTCTGGAGGGACACAACAACAAAAACATGTAACTGATGGTAGAGAAGTAAAAATGCAAAAATACTCATGACGCTGAAGTTAGCTTCCCATTGAGCAGTAAAGGGGAGAGTTAAGGGAAACGTAATTTTGGATTCTTAAGGATGATTCTCGGCTTTTTGCGCCTCCTACTGTGATGAAATCATGGTAGATGTTTAAAATCATACACCTAAGCATTCTCTGAAATCCACTTTCAGATTTGTGAAACTTTTATTTTATTTCTGAAAATGCACCCCCCCCCAAATTATTCCACTGCATTTTTCACTTGTGGACCACACTGAACCAGGTCCAGATCAGGTTAAATCTGAACCAGATTATCCCAGAGAGGCTAAAGATTATTTAAAACACAATTTCAGATTTGTGCCATCTTTATTCTATTATTGAAAATGCAAAAAATATTATTGTACTGCATTTTTTACATGTATACCAAGTTAACGGGTCAAATCTGGACCGGCGCGCTCAACATCACCATGCAGGAGTTCATATTTCTATTCAGGCCCGGCCCTTAGCATAGGCGATAGAGGAGGTGCGCTGCTGGTTGTCAACCCCCCCCTCAAATATGATGATTTGCTGCGCCCCTTAGCGCCCTTTCTTCAATCATAAACTCAGCGCCCCTGTTGTTGCTCATCATTGACCTGCTGACCAGCCTGCACCGTGAGACCTGACGGCGCTGCGGACTGAAAGAGAAAGTCGGGGACGAGATACTGATGCTCATTCTCCACTGATGTCTCTGCCGGTGTCTCCGCTGGTGTCCACTCCACTCTCTGTCTCATTGTCCTACGCTGTCTGCTGCAGGTTCATGTCTTTGCTTGTGCAGTAATGGGTTAATGTCCTCTGTAAGTGTCCAGATGAATCAGGGGACTTTAGCAGAATCTGCATCGTCTCTCTGAAGCTGCACATTTAGACAATTATTCAGCAGGGGCTGGCTCAACTTGCGGCAGCGGCACCTAACTGTGGCACCTCTTGTGGCACCCCCAGATGCCGCAGCTAGGTGCCGCTAGCAGTCGCAGCAGATGCCACTGGTTGCCGAGACGTGCCGGGAGGTGCCAGGAGGTGCCAGTGCTTGTGCCACTGCTTGCCAGGAGGTAGCCACGTCATAGTGATTCTGTCTTCAGATCCAGTATTCACAGGCTGTCAGCGCGCACACACGCGCGCGCGCGCACACACACACACACAGCGGAGAGACAGTGAGATGAGAGGAAGCTGATATCATCCTCGTGTCCCCTTTTCGGCGGATTTTTCCGCTGCTGCAGATAATTTGTCACCTTGTAATATATTAATTTTGTGAGTAGGCTATATTAAAAACCGCCAAACCGCGGCACAAGCACTGGCACCTCCTGGCACCTCCCGGCACGTCTCGGCAACCAGTGGCATCTGCTGCGACTGCTAGCGGCACCTAGCTGCGGCATCTGGGGGTGCCACACGAGGTGCCACAGTTAGGTGCCGCTGCCGCAAATTGAGCTTGCTGTCTCTCCAATTATTTGTCTCTGAGTAACTGCTGTTATCATTATTGTTCTTGTTACTGAATATTACTGTAAAATCTTGTTACAAACTAAATGCAGGTCTTATTCAAATTAAATAAAGTCACTTTGTTTAGTGCTGATTTCCATGAAACAGCAGACTTCATGCTGTGGTGCCAAAGCTGCGAAAATACTCTGAATACAGACTCCACTTAGATGTTGATATTGATGTTTTGGTAGGCCTTTTTTTAATGTGGCTAAAAATAATAATAATAATAATAATGATAATAATAATAATAATAACGATTGATAATTTTACAGGTAACTTAAAGGTTTCCAAAATCTGAAGGTGGGCTTGCAGACAGCTAACCGGATGCTGTAAAAAACACGCAAACAGAAAAATAAAAATAAAACACGTTAAAACCAGATGCATGTCTGCATGTCTGTGTGTATGAGAGGTGTTACAGACCGATCCTCTGCAGCTTGATTTCGGGTTTCCAGTCGGCGTCCATCAGTCTGCGCTGACGCTCGAGCTCCTCCTCAAACTCCGCGATGGTTTTCCTAAAAACGACGAATATTTCCTCCGCGGCGGCGGTTAGTCGCTCGTTGACAAACTCCCTCAAATAGTCGACTGAAGACATTGTTGCTGAGTTAAAATGACGGCGGCGCGATGTTTTATCGACGGATAAACGTCCTTTAAGTTCCCGCATTGAACGAGCCTGCGGTTTGTTTACTTCCGCTGGATGTTACACTGAAAAAGTCCGACGGTGGAACGTTTCTGTTTTTTTGTTCCGCTGCCGATTGTTGGTAAAACTCTTCAGCAGAAACTGCACAGATTATTATTTTATTCTCTTTAACCCTTTCAAATCGAGCAAATTGCACTGAAAAACAAAAAACAAACAAATGCCCAAAAACCCAACCCAATTTGTAACAACAAAACAAAACAAAACATTTCAAAACAAACATAAAAACAGTGAGAAACGAAAGAAGTAATGAGCCCCCAAAATAGCATGAAATTACTAAAAAGTACCAAAAAAAGGACCTGAAAATGAAATTTAAAACGAGAGCTAAAATAAACCATAAAAAAGACATAACCTGGAAAAAGTGCTTAAGAATTATAATAATGTTGCAACATAATTTCAAATATGTAATTCTGATAATTATAAATATTTTTTTTCTAATTTTTATTTTAAGCAGTTATCTAAATATACTTGCAATTTGCAGAACATTTCTTACCAAGTTCCTAATAACCTTTTTTCCATGTTTTTAAATTCTTGTTAAAGGCATCTGAAGAAAAGTGACGTCGCTCCAGTTTTCAAAGGATTAAACTAACTATAGGACCTGTTGTGTAACTCGCTGTAAACACAACATTTTGAAACTGATTTGACTTTTTGGAAATATAAACTCCAGGCTGCTGAATCTAAAATTTACAACAGATGGCAAGATATAAAATGTAATAATATGAGTCAGGACATTTTGTTACATGATTAGGTTTTATTTCATTTTCAACCTTGTTAACAGCAAATTATATTATATTTTCAAGCTTTCTTATATTTTCAGAAATGTATTTCATCCAGGGTTCATACACATTTTTACCAATAAATTTTCATGATTTTGAGTCAGATTTTCAAGACCAAACATTCTCTGAAACGACCATCGATACTCCTTATTGATTATTTTTCATGACTACATAATACTTTTCTGAAATATATATAATGTTTTAAAAATAGAACACG
Organism: Plectropomus leopardus; assembly: GCF_026936395.1. NCBI lineage: Eukaryota > Metazoa > Chordata > Actinopteri > Perciformes > Serranidae > Plectropomus > Plectropomus leopardus. The sequence goes on from NC_142177.1 coordinate 38,786,771, forward strand.
ATGAGAACTGAATATTTATTTTGCTGTGATCAAATTTTTATTGAATTCTTTTGCAAAGTATAATAATAAATCATATATACACCCATTTCTCATCCATATGTGTCCGTATGTTTTACACATTTTGCAGGTTTTGAAACTCCAGGAGGAAAATGAGGATAATATAAAATCCAAAATCCCAGCTTGGCTTTTTTTTTTTTTTTTAAATTTTATAAAATTTATTGATGTTTAAAGATAACATTTGGGGGAAACATTCTGGTATTTTTTTCAAGTTTTCTTGAGATTTTTTTATTTTGTCTAAAATTTTATTTTACTGCCAATTTTTATTTATTTGTTTATTTTTAAACATGCCTTCCAAAGCTGAGGGCCTGTGGATTTGGGAGCCATGTTTTCTTCGAAAAATAAGGCTATTTTTTGTTCTTTAAATATTTTTTGCAACTTTTAAAGATATAATTTTGGTGATGTTTTTTTAGTCTCTTAAATCATTTTCTGTTATTTTTAAAATTTATCAAAAAAATTACACAATTTCTCACAGCCAGAAACGGTAAAAACAGTATAAAATTATCGCTGGATTTTCACATTTTCGATGGTCTTTAAACACACCGTGTGTTATTATGCAAGTTTGTGAAATAAAATGTTGCAACTTTCCAAAACTTTGAGGGTATATTTAATTTTTCAAATCTTTTCCAGGCCTGAAAATTGCTATTTGCAAAATTCTGAGTTTTCCAGGTTTTTCATGATTGCATACACACCATGAAACAAGGCAAAATTATCCACACACACACACACACACACACACACACACACACACAACATATATAGAATACTAATAATATATACTAATATATAAAGAATATTAAATAATCAGCTATAAAAATACATTTGGCTGGTTGAAATAACCAAACGAAGCTCGCTCTCATTCACTGGGATTTCTCAGAAAGAAACATGCAGTTTTTCACACGTGCGCGTCCTCATGTGGCTTTTCAAGTTACTGCTGGACCTGAAGTCTCTCCCACACGTTTGGCAGGTGTACGGCCGCTCGCCTGAGTGAGTTCTCAAGTGGACGACCAAGTCATCGTTGCGTCTGAACGCTCTCCCGCACGTCTGACACGAGTGTGGCTTCTCGTCCGTGTGCGTTTTCTTGTGGCGGCACAATGCGGACATCTCACAGAAGCTTTTCCCGCAGGTCTTGCACGCGTACGGCCTCTCGCCCGTGTGGATTCTCACGTGGACTTTCAGGTCGCCGTTACGCCTGAAAGCTTTCCCGCATGTTTTGCACATAAACGGCTTCTCGCCCGTGTGTTGTCTCATGTGTGCCAACAGCTGGGACCTAAAATTACAAACTTTTCCACAAAAGTCACACTGAAAGTACTTTTTACGCGCGTGAGCACCACAGTGAGTCGTTGACGTGGTCGAGTAGTGAACTGTGTCACTGTGATTGTTGCTTTCATAAAGTCTCTGCAGCTCTGATCCTGAGTCTGCCTGCTCGCCTTCGGTCTGATTTTGAATCTCAGCGACAGCAGAGCGGTGACAGAAGAGCTGGTCGCTGTTTGGTTCTGGTTCACTGAGCTCACTTCCCTCATAAGACGGAGTCAAAATAAAATCATCCTCCTCCTGCTTCAGCAGGAGCTGCTCTCCCTGCTGACTGCTGCACAGCTCCTCCTGCTCCTCTTTAATCTGAGGAGGCTCTGGCTCCTCCCGGTCCAGACTGGAGCTCCTCTCCTGAACACAGAGCTGCTGCTCAGCAGGAACCTCCTCCTCCTTACAGACGTGTTGCTGTGGGAGCTCTGGAGGGACACACAACAAAAACATGTAACTGATGGTAGAGAAGTAAAAATGCAAAAATATTTATGACGCTGAAGTTAGCTTCCCATTGAGCAGTAAAGGGGAGAGTTAAGGGGAGAGTTAAGGGGAGAGTTAAGGGAAACATAATTTTGGATTCTTAAGGATGATTCTCGGCTTTTTGCGCCTCCTACTGTGGTGAAATCATGGTAGATGTTTAAAATCATACACCTAAGCATTGTCTGAAATCCACTTTCAGATTTGTGAAACTTTTATTTTATTTCTGAAAATGCACCCCCCCCCCTCCCAAAAAATACAATAATCATGCTTACAAGATATAGCAGAGAACATAAATTAAATGGGAAAAATAATAATAATAAAATAAATGTACTAAGGGTGTTTGAACCTAAGTGTGTTTGTGTACATAAATGACAGAATTTAATGAAATAAAATACAAAATATCAGTTCATAAAATTTTACAAAAATCCATTTCCCTGTATCCCACCCCAGCTAATCAAGACAAATCTCAAATTTGTGCAAAATTGCAGCTTTATAAATTGCTCCCTCCCACCCACCAACATTCACAAATACGTGCAGGATGAAAAATGTAGAAATGTATTAAGGTGTACAAAAATCCAAAATCCCGAGTCTTAACATCAGTTCAGAGACAGACGGGGAGCCAGCGGAGCGGAGTGGATTTGGGGTGATGTGATGTCGTCTGTTAAAACCAGTGTGACGTCTCGATGAGACACATGTCCCAGTTCACGTTGTCTCAAACGTCCCTGAGTCTCCTCACTCTGCGTCTGAGATGATTCATATGTGACTGAATGAGATCTTTGCTTTTAATGCTTGATTTCTCCACTTTTCATGCTCGTCTGTCTTGCTTTATTGATGGTTTTTATTTGTTCTGTATGTTTTACTGACTTTTTGTCTCTATTAAGCTTCTTTGAGAATTGTGATAAAGTGCTCTATAAATATAGTTATTAATATTATTAGTGTTATGATCTTCTGTGTCTCAGCTGTAATAGACTGACTCTGTTAAACTTTAAAAAACAACAATAAATCACTTCATTAAAATATACAAAATACATCTGCTTTTGTAACATTCTTTTATTTTTTCATTTCTTTAAATGAAAATACAATAATTTCCACCACAGTTATTCTATTTAATCAAAATCATTCGTTTTCTTATTTTATATGTTGTTTTTGTTTATTTAATGAAAATGTAAAGCACTTTGAATTGAGATTAGTTTGAAAGGTGCTTTCTTTCTTTCTGATGATGATGATGATGATGATGATGATGATTATGATTATTATTATTATTATTATTATTATCATTATTATCATTATTATTATTATTATGATTATTATTATTTTTGCCTGGTGATATTTGTGTTAATTTTTGGGTGATATTCGTGTTCGTGCTGTTGGATGAGTTGACATCACGGTATGTTTGGTTTGTTTTTGGTTAATGTGTCTAAATAATCCCACGTAAGACGATGTAAATGTGTAGACACGAAAATAAAGTACTGATGAATTACCTGAGCTGTAAAGTTTTGACTCACCTGTCCTGTAAATCTCATGTTCAGGTTTCATATCCAGCAGTCTGCGCTGCCGGCCGAGCTCCTCTTCGTACTCGACGATGGTTCTTTTAAAAACTCCGATTATTTCTTCAGCAGCAGCAGTTAGTCTCTCACTGACAAACTCTCTCAAATACTCAACCGAATACATTTTAGTTTAATAAAAAAGTTTTATATTTATCTTTGCAACAACTCCACAAACGCCTCTGAGCTAACGGCTAACGCAGCTAGCACTGGTTTGTTTACTTCCGTTCGATGCGTCACAGCGTTAATGTTCCGGCAGAGGACGTGAGCTTTTTGTTCTTTCCGCTCGCCTTTTTATGTATTCAGCATAAAGATAAAGACAGACAGAGGAGATGATCACAGCATGTCACATGCTGATCATATTTAACTCATCTTTTAATTTTATTTAATAATTTCAATTTTTTCATTTAATTTTTAGCTTCTAATTTATCTTTTTTACTTATTGTTTTATTCTGCCATGATCCCACTGATTATTACTATTGTTTATTATTATTATTATTATTATTATTATTATTATTATTATTATTATTATTATTATTATCTAATATGACTTATAACTTAAATTGTTTTAATTTCTTTGCCTTATTTGTCAAAGCACTTTGTAAACTGTGTTTTTAAAGGTGCTATAAAAATAAAGTTATTATTACTATTATTATTATTATTATTATTATTATTATTATTATTATTATTATTATTATTATTATTATTATTATTTTCAACACACTAAATCCCCATTCAATGGCAATACCACCTCCCACTATGCATTCAGTAATTCGGCATTTATCTCCCACCTTGCTGTTCACAGGAAAAGAGCACAAAAAATAATAATAAAAGTACAACAAATCAGTGGTAATAATAAATATGAACCAAGGTTAAAAACCATAATGAAACAGAAAGTAAACCAACAATAAGAACAACGCAGAAGAAATAAAGAAAGAGGTTTTAACAGCACCAACATGTTCTTACAGCAGCAAATTAATCCAAAAATTTCTCTCACTGCAAAAAAATGTCTATGCAACAATGAAAAAAAAATAGAAAAAATATTAATGGCTTTACTTTCAACATAGCAGAACCTGCTGAAATTAGTCAATAAATCTGAACACGTTTCCTTCTTCACACCATTTTTCTTTTTTTTTTATTGTTTTACAGAAAAAATCCTCAAAAGAAGCTATAACAGTAAGTTACAGAATAAAATAGAACAACAGATTAAATGTTCATTACAGAGTAAATTATACAGAATAGAAACAAAATTACTCAAACTGCATTAACACAAAAAAATAACTATGAACTGTAATTATGAACTATAAAAGACTTACTTTAAGTGCAATTGTTGCACTCACACAAGCATTAAACATTAAAACTCCAGCAAATACTTTTGATTTCTTTCAAAAACACAGGGAAAAAAGGGAAACAGCAATCTGACAGTAAATATGCTGAAAATGTAAAAAACAACAAAAAACAGCTGTAAATGATGACCTGAAAATTATCCCAAAAAGGGAGAAGAAAATCATTAGAAAATGGTAAAATAAGCAGGTAAAAAAAAACTGCATTTACAATTATATATCTAAAATTAGTTGTCACAGAAAAAACATCATCATATATCATATATCTATCATCATTATTTATATACATTATTTTTTATTTTGTTTTAGCTTTTTTGTGTGTGCTCATTTTAGGTAATTTTATTCAAACTTTCACTAACTTCTTGCTAATTTGGGTCATTTTTCATTTTCAGTTGAAAAAGTAAACTGTCATGATTAAATTTACCTGCTTTCAAATACTCAACAATAAACCAATTATCTTAAACCTCTGTGTATCTCTGCTCCTTATTTTTTAAATCTCCTTCAAAAAATAAAAACATTTCAAAAGTTTTATTTACAGAAAAACTAAACTCATACTACATGCACACAAAGCAAGTCATTCAATAAAATATGCATTTTAATTTAAGTTTTAATTCTCTGTTTATTCATTTTTCTCTTGCACATGCTAAATATGCCAAAATTTAAGCATGCCAAAAGCACATTATGAGGATGTTATAGTTGACCTTTGCAGAATGCTCATTTTTACTGAATAATTATTAAAACCTCAGTGAACTGTTAACCAGCTCTCCTTCTGCTGATTTCAACATAGATTTGTTTTCTTTTTTTTTTAGAACATTTCCGGGATTTTAGGACATTTCTGGGATTTTAGGACATTTCTGGGATTTTAGGACATTTCTAGGATTTTAGGACATTAGAGCCTGAGCTCGGACCTCTGTCGGGGGTTGTGGGGATCCTCTACTGGCACTTCTTTTGAAAAACAAGCTTTATTTTGATGCTCTTTTGTTCACTTTAGTACCTTATGTGTACTAAAAGTACAAAGAAAAATCCCAGTATGAATCACTTTTTGAAATTGTGAATTAGAAAATATTTGGGGGGGCCACCCGGCACCCTTCCAAGGGCCAGATTTGGTCCGTGGGCCGTAAGTTTGGTATCACTGGTTTAGACTGTGATGACTCACCTAACCTGCCGCCGCTCAGGACAGAGAACGCTTCAGTTCCTGAATCAGCAACAATTTAAAAAATGTTTGAACATAAAATAGAAATTATTTTCATCGTTACAGTTTTTCCGTGTTTTTCTCAGGTTTTCTGCTGTTCTTCTTTAGTTCTCCAGACTGACTGTGAATTTTGAGACAACTTGTATTTGATACAGCAGCGGTTGCTGTTTGTGCACTACCTAATCATCATCCTAATTATGCCTATGATGACGGTCAATAATCACTCTAGCCGCTGTCGTCTTCATCATCTTCATCATCCTCCTCTGGTAAAATCTTAATGGGGAATTCATCGCTGTTTTTAAAGTATGGAAACATCCTCTGAGAGAAAGTGTGTGTGAAGGTGTGTATGTGTGTGTTAGTATCAGGATCAGAGAACGACAGCTGTCCTCTGTCCCAGTCCAGACTCACTCTGATCCTCTGGAGCTTCTTCTTCACTCGGAGGAGGACTGGTTGGTTGGTCGATGGGTCGAAGGCTTTATATTTACTGTTAGAGAATCCTATTCTCCACAGTCCAGACTTTTCTGCGACACCCAGAAACCAGCAAATACTGTCTCCGACCTCGACGTCCCAGCTGTGACATCCCGAATTAAAGCCCTCAGAGCCGAGGACAGAGTGAAGGAAATCAAACCTCTCTGGGTTTTTAGGAAGCTTCTGTCTCGGTCCTCGTCTCAATCTGGTCAGATCTTCAGTCAGGACGAGTTCTGGATGAGCAGAGTTTGGGTCCAGAATCACAGGACTGTAGGAGACCATGTCCTTCATCTTGCTCCAGATGTTGAAGGACAGGTTGCCCAGGTGTTTGGCCTCGTCTATCAGAGCTCCTGAGAGCAGCTGTGGATCCTCCAGCAGGGGGCGCTGCTGGACTCTGTCCACTGCAGCCTTGTAGTTGAGCAGGAAGGAGACGTCTTCGGCTCTCAGCTCGTCCTCTGTGTCTCTGACTGTGTCTGAAAGAGCTGCTATCTCTCTGCTCAGAGCCTCCAGCTTCTCCTTCATCCTCCGACTCTTCTGCTGCTCCTCCTCCCTCAGAGCGGAGATCCTGGCCTCCTCTTCCTCGTGTAGAAACTGGTGAAGCTTCCTAAACTGCTCCTTAATCTGCATCTCTGTGCGTTGAGCCTGGATCTTAATGTGCTCTGCTGTTTGATCACAGTTTCCTTTCACTTGTTCAAACAGCTTCAGTTTCTCCTGTAAGGGCTTCAAGGATTTCTGCAGCTCTTCTTTGAACTCCTGTGCAGCTTCATCAATGGGTCTGAATCTGTGGTTGTTGTGTGTTTTTGAGTCTCTGCAGACGACACACACCGGCTGCTGATGGTCCAGACAGAAGAGTTTGAGTTTCTCAGAGTGCAGACTGCAGAGAGCCTCTGACGCTCTCTGATGTCTCTCCTGTAAGAAGGACTCACACAGCTTCTTTAACACCAGGTTAGAAGGTGGTTCAGACTTTGATGATCTTCTCTTACAAAGTGGACACTCCCGTATTGGTTTGTGTTTCCACCAGTCCTTCAGACAGGCTCTGCAGAAGCTGTGGCTGCACGACAGGACGACAGGGTCTCTGAAGACGTCATGGCAGACAGGACAGGAGAGATCCTCCTCTGATCGGGAAGACATTTTCTCTCTGAGTTCAGCTGAAAACACAGTCAGACAGAAAGTGAAACAGTTAATCTCTGATGGCTCACCTCGCCCCTGTATGAGGTTCAGTCAAAGTTACATTAATTTTGAGTCGTGTTTGTTAAAACTCACCTTTAGTGTGTTGAGTTTCAGCTGTTTGAAGTTGTAGTTTTCTGTCCTGTCTTAGTAGACGTCGTCAGTTTGAGCTCTCCTCAAAATGACAAACTCTGTTTCGTGTTTCCTGGTTTTGTCTCAGGTGAGAGAGGTGGAGCTTTAATGATATTGATGATTTCCTTTTGTTCACCTGTCGTTGCTCGTCCTCTAGAAACTGTGAACATACTCAACTTATGACTCATGGGCCAAATCCTGCCTCCTGATAGAAAATGGCCACCCAGCACCCTAACTCACTAAAAACAGTGATTCACACTGGGAATAGTTTTTGCACTTTTAGTAAACATAAGGAGCCAGAGTGCATAAAAAAACATTAAAAATAAAGCTTGTTTATCAAAAAAAGTGCCAGTGGAGGATCCTCGACAACCCCGACAGAGATCCCAGCTAAACCTCGAATGTCCTAAAATCCTAAAAACATCCTAAAATCCTATATAATGAGATAACACAATCGGAGAAACATTTTAAAATCTTAGAAATGTCCTGCTGCTGCGACTGGCCTCCTGTCGAGTATCTATGATCCAATAAATAAAAGAAAAGTAGAAAAATTGCCATTTAAAAAAAAGAAGCCTTTGTTGGTTTGTGAGGATTGTTTTCTTTATAAAGTGGTGATAAAATAAAAACTAACTTCAGCCTGTAAAAGTTGTATGCCCTTTCTGTTGAGCAAATCGTGCCTAAAAATGATTTAACTGGTCCCGTGGCGTACATGACGGGAGGGAAAATTAGGAAACGTACATGATGAACAAATAAAAAAAATGTGACCGAAACGTCTCACGTTGACGCGAACTAGAGCTACGTTACATCTGCAGAACCAAAGAATAAGTTCACTGTTGAATGTTACATTTAATTTATTATACACAGTATATTTCCATGATTCTTCCAAAACTTTCAATGATTTTCACTAGTTCCATGATATTTTCAGGTTTTTCAGGATTTTGGGGGTATAATATGGGTATAATAGGACAAGATTATTTTTCTTTAGCCATCAGCTCTTTGGCTGAAACGTTTCCTGATGGTTTTGTGTTATTGTTAACCGGTAAACTCTAAATATTAACTGCTCCGGCTGTGAAGTGACAATAAATTCAGGACACACACACAAAAAAACAAAAACAGAACCACCAGCCTCGATGAATCAATTATTATTATTATTATTATTATTGATCCCACAGCGAACGTCAAAAGATGAAGAACGAAACATTTCTACATTCTGTTGGTTCATGTCGTACGTTTAGTCCTTCGTCCGCTCCTCGACAGCTGGACGTCCAATCAGGCGTCAGATCCCGAAACATCAGGAAGTTCACTGGGTTTCCTCCTTTAAAGCTTTTCTACAAAAATATGACGAGCGACGTGTCACATCTGATCACTCCGTCTGATCAATAAATCAACAAAAATACAATCAGGATATGTGTACGTATATTTTTATATATAGATTTAGATTTCTCCCAGGAACAGAAGCACTAATACACACACACACACACACACACACACACACACACAGACACACACACACACACACACACAACTGCTGTGGGGCCTGTTGGGTCCAATCAATCAATCAATCAATCAATCAATCAATTGAATATCAGAAGGCAGCTTAACAATATAAACACTCAAATCAGCTTCAGGAAGTCTCTAAATACACAGAAAAGTTTTTCAGAACAGACCAGGAGAGACAGGACTGCGTTTCCCAGAATGCAGCAGGTCTCTGCAGCTTCTCAGCAGGGCCGTAACCAGGATTTACAAAACCCCCACTGAGGTCCTGAGCCCCCCCACACACTTTAAATATACGATGAGCCACCAATCAAATCCTGTTCAGTTTTATGAGCATTTAAGAAAATCACAAAATTATTTTCACGCATTTCACTGCTGCTTTGTGTTTTCTGTAAATGTTATTTTTGTGCAATATCAGCTTCTCTTCACATTTAGGTATGTGATTTTGGTGTGTAAATGTAGGGGTGAAAAAACTTTTAAACTTTTAAATTTTAAAGTGAAACAGGCAAAAATGACTGATTTGAATCTTTTCAAATAAATATATTTGCTATTTTTCTTTAGGTGTGTCGCACTGAACACAATGTGAGATTTTGTCAATTTTTTTGTCAATTTAGTCAATGCAAAGACTCGAACAGGTGGGTAACAGGTGGGTATTCGTGCCGGGTGGTGCAAATGACGCGACCCGAGATATGAGAAGCACAATATTCTCGCTTACTGCATATTTGCATGTGTTGAAATTTTTCCATTTGAGCGAGAAATTTGCATGATTAAATACAGACACTCTCGCTCTTTCTATCTAAATCATTGTATGTAGTGCACAGCATGCACCACCACAGCTCAGTCTGCGGTCTTTACTGGTGGCTCTTCCTGGCTTTTGTATTCATGCTTCAATAATAATAAAAATGGTGTTACTTTGTGGAAATTTTCTTTCTGAACAAACTGAATTTAAAACGTGTTAACATTGTTTCATAGTCGTGGTTAGGTTTAGGCAGAACTAAGTACTTTTGAGATGACATAACAGATGTAAATATGTCGCATTAATGTTTTGATATGACGCCTGTACGTAAGTAACATAATGTTACCTTAAAACTAGACTTAGACGGTATCACAGTATACCATGTTATTCATAAATACAGGCACTCTGGCTAATAAACTCATTGTATGTAGTGCACAGCAGGCACCACCAGAGCTCAGTCTCTGGTCTCAACAGGTGAAACAGGCAGCTGAGCTGAAAGACATCAAAACACCTAGTGGTGGATAAAGAAATTACATGACTGTAAACAGCCGGCGGCCAGCAGGCAGAGAAAGACTGTGAGGAAAAACGGCATGTTTTTACATTTAACGCTGTAAATTAAGGATTTATTTAGACCGAACTGAAGCTTGTGATCATTGGAACAGTGAATAAACTAACTAGAGAACCAAGAAGAGAAGCAGATAGCTTCATTTAGTTTCTGTCGAGTTTGAATGAAATGTGTTAACAAGATAAATTAATCCTCATCAGAAATCAAAAACTGTACAGTTTAATTTTTCTGTTTAATAAAGAAAATAGGTGGGAAATTTTCACTTTTTAGTCCTGGTCTTCTTCTTCTACAAAAACAATATTTGGACTTTGGAAGTGGATCTGACAAAATGAGACATATACCTCAGGCTTTTGTTTCTCCCTATTCTCTGATATTTTATAGACAAAATTGCCACATTAATCAATAATAAAACTAACTAATATGTGCAGCTCTAATAAAATCCACCTCATGTCATTTCAAACATTAACAGAGGGTTTGACCTCAGTCCTCAGTGGAAGCTACGGCCCTGCTTCCCAACACGCTCCGACACTCAACAGGCAACTTTTAGAGGCAACTTTTAATGATTGAAACAATATGTATAATTCAAGAAGAAGAAAGCAGAATTATAATAACCTAAAAGGCCATGCTGATTGAATTCAGGCTTGTTGCTGTCTCTGTCTGATCACTGAAGATATCTGAGATATTTGCAGTGATTTAGACGTCTGTCATCACATCTTTATCCATGTAATCTCGGCCGAAAAAAGAGAGAGAAGGTAAAAAGAAAAACAAAAGCTCAAACGTGAATGAAAACATTAACGAGGTGAACAGTTCAAGATCTAAATATTTGACCGACTTGGAACAGGATCCAAAATAGAACCAGCTACCGGAGCCCAAACCAAACTCTGTACATAAATATAGATTAATTTAAAGTTAAAAGTTGCACGTGAAAACACTAAAACTCCTCACGGTCCTGCACTCTGATTGGCTGCATTTCCAGTTTAAGGAAAGCAAATCTGCTGAATCGTCAGTTCAAATGCTGACTCAACACAATTTTAGTGATTCTTCAGCAGAATTTAAACACTCAAAAAAAAAACCCCAACAAAATCTAGCATTGTCTTTATTAAACATATGAGATCTGTATGTGCAGAAGCAAAAAGACACTCAAGTTCTTTTAATGTGAACTTTTTTAACAGGAAAACTAACATTTCTGCATTTGAAGGGTAAATCAGAGACCTGAAATACAGGTTTGTTTTTCTAAAAGTTAAGAAACATCGCCATGTTGGAGGACTGACAGCTGTTGGGAACCGGTCATATTTAAACTGGTACCAGTACCGAACAGTACCTTTTCTTTGATACTTAACTCTGTTTTGTTGTTTAGTAATGTTGTGATCCAACTCCGTGCAAAACGAGAATCTGAAGTACCAAAATAATTCGGTCAGTACCTTTTAAAGTACCGAATTTTAAACCTGACCTCATTTACAGTAAATTTAAAAGCTCTTCCTCTGTCTACCTGCAGAAAAAACTATAATCTGATGTAACGTCAAGAGTAAAAATGTCTGTTTAAACTGGTAAAACGAATAATCAGAACTCAAACAATTAGTCAATCATCAGATAATTAATCAGCAGTGGATTAATTATAAATTCTAAAGCAAAAGGTTAGAAATTTACAAAAAAATCCTCCTAAAATTAAAACTTCAATAACATTTGATAGGAGTTTTTCTGTCTAATTGGTTTTTTAAAAAAAATTTTAAACAATATAAAGATCAAATAATTGGCAGACAAATCTATAATAAATATCAGCATGAGCCCTGAAAACAAAGTTGAGGGACACATGAGCTCCCTTACATTTTTAAATGATCACAATGATCAAATTTAACAGCATTAATTGTGTCATCTGATAAAGAAAATGCATTGATTATTACTTGTTTCTATGGACATATTTTCAGTCAGGGTCATTTATGACCTGACTGATACTGGACGTCTATGGCCAATAAAAAAAGTGACTATTATGTATTATTATGTACAATAAAAACAAAACATAAATATTTTGATAAGGAACACTTAGATTTTTTTTAAAGAACTGTGACCAAGAAATGCATTAAACTGGACATTTTATAGTGCAAAAACACATTTATCAGTGCTTTCTGACAGACAACTTTGTCTTGGAGACACTGTTCTCAAACTGATTAACACACGGCAATATTGTGCTGACAATTCTTGTTATTTATTAGCAGTTTAACATTTTTTTCGTACATATGGCGACCAATAGGTGACGAGAAATGTCCAAAATGTGTGTGCATTAATTTGGAAACAGTGTCACATAATTTGCCAACTCTGTACAAGTCACAACAGCTACAGACCAAATTTAAGGGTTCCTGATCAAAAAACTGCTTTAAGTAGGGATGCACAATAATATAAGCACGTCATCGGCGAGGTCGTTAGCCCGGCCGTAAGAGTGTGGTTAATATGATGTTAATTCCACAACAGAAGAGACTTGATGACTGATGAAATTTCAGACATCATTTCAGGTATTCGTGGATATATTGATATCAACAAACAATCCAATATTGTGCATCCCTATTTTAAAGCCTCAAAACTCTTGTGTGTGTAAATCTCTGATTTTCTTTTTCATTAACTTACATCTATAAAGTTTATTTTCTGTGGTAGCAGAGGGTTCAGTTACATCTTCCAACATGGCGATGTGTTTCCTGTAATTGCTGAAAACTGCAGTCAAACGGTCACAGAGCTGCACGTCACCAGCAGCTGCTAGTTTTCTTTACAGTTTCGTTATTTTAGCCCGAAATCTTCTCGCTGTTGCTAATCTGCTTCTCCAAATCAATGTTGCCTCTAAAAGTTGCCAACAAATCACTGCCTTCTTCTAATTATTTGTTGCATTAAGCAACTAATTATTTACACATTCGCACACAGGAACATTTCTAATCCGTCTCCACAGACAGGAGCCCTAAACGGCACCATTTGGCATCCCAACAGTCACTGCTGCTGTTTGAAGGTGAAATTGTGAAAAAGTTCAAATTTCCGTACAGGTCAAAGAAAGCAAGTGACCTCTGACGACGCGCCGTTAAGAAAAACATCCGACCTCCCAGCTGCTCCCAGAGCTGTTTTTGTTCTCACATATTTACAAACTACAGAGCCGGGTTTATTCCAGAGTCGTGAGTTTGACTCTTTGAGATGATCGGGAACAAACACTCAGCGCTCACGGACCCACAGTCAGCTCGTTAAAACCTCCGCTCACCGTGGCTCAACCACAGTGGAGCTGCAGGATGAGTCACTAAACCCCACCCTCCTGGGAGTCCAGGCGAACCGGCAAATCAAGCACACCCAGGACTGAAGAGACAGTTTCCTGTCGATCATTCGACCAGGAAGTAACTAAAACAACAGTTCTACCTGTAAGACTGGGTCGCACAAAAGTCCACAATCGAAATGCAATCGAATCGAATGCAATCGAAAAAAAAAAAAAAAAAAGAGCAAAAGATGTTGCTGCAACAGGAAACAACAACAAAAAATGTTTAAAACAAATCTAAACGGTCTAAAAGGAAGCAGAAAATAAAATAAGACACAGCTCCAGCGATTGATCGGTCCGCAGTCTGAACGGGAAGTCTGCGAGTTTGATTTGTGCTGTTAAACTACACAGTTAACCAGCAGGGAAACAAAACTATCATTTGTGATTGGTCGGAGGGGGCAGGAGAGGGGCGGAGCGATCGTTGGTGAGGGTCCGTTTGAGCTTCACCAATCTGATCTGGGTCAGCATGCTCCCCGCTCCCTCCGGGGGCGGCGGCTCCGGCAGCTCCGGGCTCTGGTCCTGGCTGCAGGGCGGAGGAACCTGGGGCTGGAGGTGAGCGCCGTGGCCCAGAACGGAGGGCTCTCCCTGGGTAGCGGAGGCCTGGATCGTGGCCTGGTGGTGCTGCTGGTACAGCCTCTGTTTCTGCTGCTGGTTCAGCAACTCCGCATACTGGTCTTGTTGCAGTTGCTGGGGTTGCTGCAGCAGTGATTGTTGATGCTGAAGTTGCTGCTGAAGTTGCTGCTGATGTTGCTGCTGTAGTTGCTGCTGATGTTGTTGCTGCTGCTGAATCTGGAGTTGCTGGTTGTGTTGCTGTAGTTGAGTACGTTGCTGCTGATGATTTAGTTGTTGGTTGAGTTGCTGCGGTTGCTGGTACTGTCTCTGTTGTTGCTGTTTGGCGTTGCTGCCCTCTGGTGGCAGGGAGGGAACAGTAGGAACAGGCACCGGGATGGGCATCTGACCTGGGACCAGCTGGTAGTATGGCGAGGAGGGGGGAGGTAAGGCACTGAGGCTCTGCGTGGAGGTGCAGAGTTTACTGTAACCTAAGCCTCCTGCTCCTCCTGCAGAGGGCGCCGTGAAAACATTCTCATCGCTGCCGCCGTTTCCTGCCAGCGCCTTGAGGGGAACCTGCGGGGTGCTGATGGGGATGGGAACCCCCCCGCTGATTGTGCCCCGGCGATACTGGGGCTTGGACGACGGTTTGCGTCGGATGGTTGCCGTGTGGGACGGCAGCTGGCGGGCGGACCTGCCGGTCAATTCGGGCTCAGCCAGCAGGCTGACGGTAGAGGCGGGACGCTTGGACTGAGCAAACTTCCTGTACTGGAAACTGAGGTCGGAGTTCCTCGGGATGGTCGAGGACTTGTCGAAGTCTGACTGGCTGTTGCCGTGGGAGAGGTGATGTAAGGAGATGGAGTCGGCGTCTCCATGGAGAGAGATGGACTCGTAGTCAACTAGAGAAAGACAAAGAGAGTATTATTTGCTGCTCCGCATTCAGACTTGTGTTATTCTAGAAACGTCCTAAAATCTTACAAATGTCCCAAAATGTCCTAAAGTCCTGAAAACATCTTCAAATTCTATAAATGTCTTTGAATCCCAAAAATGTCCTTAAATCTGAGAAATGTACTAAAAATCCAAGAAATATCCTAAAATTCAGAAACGTCTTGAAGTCCTGGAAATGTTGTTAAATTCGAAAAACGTCTTAAGATCCTAGAAAGGTGCTTAAATCCAAGAAATGTCCTAAACTACTAGAAATGTCCTAAAATCCTAAAAAAGTCTGAAAACCCTTGAAATGTCTTAAAGTCCTGGAAATGTCATAAAATGTCAAAAACGTCTTAAAATCATAGAAACGTCCTTAAGTCCTAGAAATGTCTTAAAATCTGAGAAACATGCTAAATCCCAGCAATGTCCTAAAATCCAAGAAAAGTACTAAAATACAGCAATGACTTCTGTTTTTCTGGAATATTCTGATGATATTTGAGTGTTTTCATCTCCTCATTTGACAGACGTCAGCAGAAGCAAATATTAACATCAGTGACATGAAGACAGTGTGTGTGTGTGTGTGTGTGTGTGTGTGTGTGTGTGTGTGAACATTTAGGAGATGCACACTCATCTTTGTAGCACAATAAAACTGGATAACTTCTACTTAATTATACAAACAAACAAACAAACAAACAAAAAATGAACACATTCATATACAGTTCTGACAGACCTCGTTTAGCGTGGCAGCTTTGAAGGCTTTAGGTCAGACTTACTCTTTTTTAGTTTTTAAATATATTTTTGAGCATTTTTCATCGTAAAGCTTGATGCAGACGTGATGACATGCAGTCGAACCCTCACTGGGAGTTAAAGCAGGCAGACAGACAGAGACAGACGGACAGATAAACAGACAAGAAGATGGAGACCTACCATAGAGGGGAGGATCTCTCTTTACAGCTGGAAGAGAAGGAAGGAAGTTTAGCCGAGAAAACACAAAACTACTGAGAGAACAACAGAGAACCAGAGAGGAGAAAAACACCAGCAACACACAGAAATACAGAAGAAACGAGTAAATGACAGAGAGAGTCAGTTTCATCCAAACATGAACAGAAAATATCATTAAAACACAGAAGACAGCAGAGAGGGTCAGTCACACAGATGATGTGTAGAAGTCAGAGCTCGTGAGCGAGTAAAAAAGATTCAGTCTCTTTTTCCACACTCGTGTTTGTCGGTGAAGCTGGATCTTTAGTTTTTTTTGGATCACAGATTGTTGCTTTAAGTCAGACAGCTCGTAGTTTCTGGTTGGCTGAGCATAATCTGAAGCTCACTCACATCTTTTCAGGTTTGTGGATTTAGCAGGAAACATCTTTTTGATGAAAATCAATTTGTTTAACACTATGAGCCTTATTAAGGAAAAAAACAAAATGGTTTTGGATTTTTACAGTTGTGTGTCTGTACTAACTGTGTGTGTGTGTGTGTGCGTTATGTACTCACTGTGTGTGTGTATGGTGTCCTCAGAGCAGGACGGGGTGGTGGTCTGGGTGCTGTAGCCGCTGGAACAGTGCAGAGAGTCCCTGCTGCTCCTCGGGGCGTCCGAATTCAACGCACCCAACGTCAACGCCAGCTGATCCCGGGCCGAGCAAGACTGAGAGAGACAGAGACAGAAGATGGTGAGGGCAAAAATTAAGTACAATAATGTTTCATTTTTAATTGTTCAAACAGCACAACACGTTTTAACAGAGAGAAATAGAAAGAGGAGAGCAGCGTTCCTACGAATGCCATGGGCACAATTTCAAAACTTTTCCATGACTTTTTAAGGACCCAACACATTTTTTTTTCTTGTGCCTCTTGTCTGAAATTTTTGAAACAAATAAGATTAAAAATCAAACTTAATTTCAGCATCTCACATGATGTGTTTAAAGACTGTCGGAAACTTTTAAATCCAACAATAATTTTCTCTTTGTAGTTTCTGGCTGTGATAAATGCTGTTATTTTAGTGATTTTTTAAAATAACATGCCTTTCAAAAATCTTAAGAAAAACAACTCTAACAAACAAACAAAAAAAGAAAGAAAGAAAATCAAATTGTTTAAGTTTTATTTGAATAAAAATTGCCAAAAACCCCATCAGAACTTCTTTAAAGAAAACATACCTTTCTGACCCATTTTCTACAAAAAGACAAAAACAAAACATTTCCTATTTCTATTTAATTTTTGTATACACATCAGTAAAAAGAAAATAGAAAGAAAAAAAAATCACTATTTTCTTTTTTTAAGTTTCCTTACAAAAGTCCTTTTTTCAGATAAGACAAACCCTTTAAAAATCTGTGGTAAAATAAATACAAAATACAACCATTTATAATTGTACGCCCCCCTCTGACCGAAAAGTGCATAAAAATACAAGGAGGACAAGGAGGTAAAGAGGAGAGGAGACATGGCAAGAGTGGAGACGAAAGAAGACGAGGAATGAGGAGAGGACATGAGACAAGACGATGTGTCCTCCTCTGCTGCTAAAGATTTCTAATCAGTTTTCACATTTGTTTAGTTGCACTTAAAAATAAAAAAGTTTTGGGATCAAGCAGCAGTCAGTCATACTTCTGATATCTTTTTAGTGTTTATTTTCTCACATTAACGTGTGTGTGTGTGTGTGTGTGTGTGTGTGTGTGTGTGTGTGTGTGTGTGTGTGTGTGTGTGTGTGTGTTACCTTCCCAGACGCAGACATGGCTCGGGCTCTCTCTCCATGGTGTGAGTAGGCGATGTGTGGGGGGGCCAACAGGCCGTTCTCGGCCCCTCCTCCGCTCCCTCCAGGAACCAGCTGATTGGTGGAGCCGACTGCATCCTGTCATGAAGAAACCCGTCAGAGTCAGTTTAACGAACACGTGCTGTCAGCGTTAACCACAGTGTGACGCACACAGACGGCAGGTACAAAAACAACGCCAGATTTACACACTAATACTGTTAATACTGTGATTCTTAGTCCTAAAACTGCGGGTCCCTCTGAGGGGAAATCCTCGGTCCACTAAACGAGTCTCTGTTACAGTCTGTGGTTCAGTAAATCACCGAAAAGACGTTTGTCAGCGTTACTCGACTTGTTTTGGTTAGGGGCCACTTTTGCAAAATGACAGGAGGCCAAGGGCCAGACACAGGGGCCCCATACATGTTTCTAAAATTTTAGGACATTTCTAGATGTTTCTAAGATTTTAGGACATATCTTGGACTTAAGGATATTTCTTGGATTCTAGGACATTTTAGGGATTTTCATACATTTCTCTGATTTTCATACATTTTCTGGATTTTAGGACATTTCTTAGAATTAATGATGTTTCTAGGACTTAAGGACATTTCTTGGATTTTAGCTAATTACTAGGATTTGGGGACTTTTGTCAGATTTTAGGACATTTCTTTGATTTTAAGACATTGATCTTATTTTCTTCTGATTCTGGGATTTTCTGATGTTTCTAAGATTTTAAAAACATTTCTTAAAATTTAAGTAATTTCTAGGATTTTGGGACTTAGCTGTAAAATGAGAAAGTCACAGACTTTCTCATTTTACAGCTAAACAGTACAGTGAAAATATGATTCTGAGCAGGCTCGGGCAGAACGTAATATTCAAACCTCCCCTAAATTTCACTGGGGTGTGCAGTATATGAAAGTATGTGTGTGGCGCTAAGTGTGTGTTTAAGTGTGTGCATTCTGCGGCACGCCTTACAACCTGAAGTAATGAATTACTCTTTAAGAGTAAGGCGTTATTTGGAAACTGCGGGCTAAAAAAAATTAAACTTTGCAGGTTTAACTGTTTACATTAATTAAAAATATATTTAACTGTTTGTCCAAAATGTACAGAAAGACAAACACGATGTATCAAAAAAGTCAAAGACATACAGATACAAACAGACGTTACATTAAAAGAGGATAAACACACACACAGCCAGGCAAACAGAAAAAAAACAAATCACTGCACATGTGAGCACACAAACACACAAATACACAAAGTTTTATGAATTATTCCAAAACTCAGGGTTCCCAAAGGTTGTCATGGACAAAATTTCTACACTTTTCCATGACTTTTCAAGGACCAAAATACATTTATTTTTGTTGCCCCACTTGGCCGGGCATTTTTCAACATATGACATTTAAACTATATTTATACATAATTTGTGCATCCCACCTGATGTGTTCGAGGACCATCAGAAATTTGAAAACTCAACGATAATTTCTGTTTTTAGAGTATCTGTTTTATAGTCTGTTATAAATTATAATAATATATTATATTATAATAATTTATAATAAATTATAAATAACATAACACTGTTATAAATAGTGTCATTCTACATGCCTTTCAAAAATAAAACACAGGCAAAAGTTTTAAAAAATTACCAAACAAATTCAACAGAAAACAAACTTTAAAAATTACTATAAAAATTGCCAAATTAAAAAAAAAAAAAGAAGGAAAGAAATTCCCAAAAATTAAAAGAAAACACGTCTTTCAATGTCGTGGGCAATATGGTAAAATAAATGCAAAATACAGTCTTTTAAAGTTGTATGCCCATCAGTCAAAAGTGCTTAAAAAATTATTTGACATCTAGTGGGCATACATGAGGGAGAGACGAAACGCAGGGAGAGCTTCGTAACGTTGTCAGCTACAGAAAATAAATTTGATGTCATTTTACATCATTGTATTTAACTTGTTACGCATTTTACATGATTTTTCCAAAACTTTCATTGATTTTTTACAAGTTCCACGACTTTTCCAGGCCTGGAAAATGACTGTGGGAACCCTGAAAACTTCTCCAGATTTTAATGAGATGAAAGCAGAGCTGGTATACAGAAATATGAGGCTCAACCTGAGACATTCGGATGAAGTCGGAGACATGAAAAGGTGAATCGAAGGTGTAAAATCAGTGTGAGCTGATGGAAAACACGTGGAATAAAACGGTAAAACAGCAGGAGATCACGTGACCGATGGAGGAACAACACAGGACGGTACTCGGGTTGGGGGGGTATAATAGTTGTAGTTTTTTTCTCACGGTGGTCATATCCCTGCGGCTAACGCGGCGGCTCAGCGCGGGTTGGTGGCCATGGCCGGCAGCGTAACCGTAGCGACCACGGCTGCCTTGACGACCGAGGCGAGAGGGGGAGTTCCCTTCGCTGAGGGACCGCCCGGTTTCATCACAGCCAATCAGCAGATAGGGGGAGGAGCAGCGCTACACACAGGAGAGGGTGAGAGCGCTGTGTAGTCCTTGTCACGGTGAAAAGCTTTTATTTTGTAAATCCTCAAAACTAAAAGTGTAATTTTAAAGAGTGCGGGGCGGCGAGCCGGGAGAGGGCTCAGAGTGTGTGTGTGGAAGTGTAATTTTGTACCTTTAACATATTGAAATGAATATGCATTTTAGTGTAATTTCAGTTTAAAGACACACGTTCATTGATTCTGGCCAATATAAGATGATTCTCTGAGTACCGCTGATGTACAGACCATGGCCAAAAGTATGTGGACACTTAATCATTCTTTGTAGCACCTGATAATGTACTAATTTCCTAAAAATGTAATAACATTTGCACGTAAAATGCAATCATGAAATAATCTGACCAATAACGTAATAAAATGTCCTAACTAGAAGTGACATTTTTACCATAATTCCTTATAATATTCTTGGGAATTTATTTCACAACACAAAGTGATGCAAACTTTACCTTATCAGAAAATACGGTATCTCACCAGTACTACCACTTGCAAACGGTTGTAAATTTCAAATTCTTTTCCACCAGAAAGGTATTATTTCATTATCAGTAACACCATATAATATCATTCAAGATATTTTATTACATTATTGGTCAAGTTACTGCATTACTGGGTTATATTACATTTTTAATCAGGTTAAGTGCAAGTTTAATGACATTTTCAGTTCTTTCACACCAAACTGGGAAGCGATTTTTGTATGGAGATGGCGTTGTGCATGGGGGCGCGAGTGTATCACATGTATGTGACAAGTACTACAAAACAAAGTAAATGTCATCAAGCTCTATTAGAGAAGACTATTATTTTGAAATACTTATAGATGGTTGTGTTTATCTGAGCAAAAAATTAAACTGTATAAAGGAAACTTTTCAGGTGAAGCAACTCTGTATCTGTGTGTGTGTGTGTGTGTGTGTGTGTGTGTGTGTGTGTGTACCTGGATGTGTACACCATCGACAGCACAGCTGATAGAGTCCAAGGAGGGAACGTGTCTCACTGATCCAGACTGGTAGTTACTGGAAAAACACACAAACGCCAAAATTTAACAGCACCAACAGACTCTGATCTGCTAAAAAAAAATACAAATTCAGCTAAAACCTGAAATGTCAACATCGAATAACAACGAGAAACACTTTGTAAACGCTTTAAAGTGGATTGTGTATACATGTTTTAAAGTAGTTTATGTAAATTGGGAATGTATTTATAGGGGTAGGAATAAATAAGTGTGTACTTCTTCCTACTCCTTTTCCAACATGTGATATTTAAGTTTAAGTGATTTGAGTATTTGTTCATTGCAATTGATGTAAGGTTTTTTTACATGTTCAAAGTAAAGATTCATTAAACTAAATTCAATAAAACATAGAGTGCCTCTGTTCCAGCTGTACAGAAAAATGAAAAATGAGTATTCTTAATTTTGCTGTTTTAGTGACAAAACCAAAATAATACTTCTGCAGTACAGTTATATGAAAAAAAAAAACGAATATGATTTTCTACAAATC
Source organism: Plectropomus leopardus (assembly GCF_026936395.1). Taxonomy (NCBI): domain Eukaryota; kingdom Metazoa; phylum Chordata; class Actinopteri; order Perciformes; family Serranidae; genus Plectropomus; species Plectropomus leopardus. The sequence continues at coordinate 38,808,730 of NC_142177.1, forward strand.
TTTTCTAGCTTGTTGTTTGTGTGTGTGTGTGTGTGTGTGTGTGTGTGTGTGTGTGTGTGTGTGTGTGTTACCTGCTGATGCTGCTCTTCCTGGACAGTGTACTGGGAGAAGCTGGAGGAGTCTGATAGGTGTAGTTGAAGTCGGAACCTTTTAGGTCCAAAATCACCTGAGAAACAAAAACAAAGCACACAAACAATGTGATTGCATGTGTGTTTCTGCCCCTAAATAACCCAACTCATGGATTCCTACTGATGACACTGATCTTAATAATAACTCAAAAATATTTAGTTTCATTAAGAAAAAAAGGAAAAAAAAGCTCAGTTATTTCCCGAACTAGCTGGTCACTTTAGTTTTTATCAAATGTTTCTCAAACAGGAGGAAATGGTGAATTTGTTGGGGACTATTTCCTGTGGCAGATTAATCCAGATTTGGAGCTTTAGTGAGTAACCATGCATGGGGCTGCTGCAACCGGCCCCTGGCCTCCTGTCATTTTGCAAAATCGGCCCCCAAGAAAAGCACTTTGAGGGCCCCTGAGCTAAAGGAAACTTCAGAGAAGGAGGAAGAGGAGGATACCTGCTCGCTGGCCGGTGGGAGTTTATGAGGCTCGGCTGTCAGGTTGGTCAAATCTTCCAGAATGGTCTGCAGGTGGGTCACTTCACCCAGCATGTTGATCTCATGGTCCTACACACACACACACACACACACACACACACACACACACACACACACACACACACACACACACACGCACACACACACACACACACACAGAAAAACACATTAATGGTTAATGTAATTATTCTAGTTAAACATGCTGCCACAGTCCCACACCCACACCCACACACACACACACACACACACACACACACACACACACACACACACACACACACACACACACACACACACACACAGAGCACTGACCAGCACAGGTTTCAGCATGCTGACGAAGCTGCAGTAGCGCGCTCTTTCTTCGATCAGCGCTCGGCACACGGCTCGTTTCTCCGTCTCCTCCAGGACGGCGTAACGCACGTTGACGTCCTGTAGCGCGCTGTCCAGCTGTCCCCGCACTTCGTCCTTCCCTGCAGTAACACACACACACACACAACGGAGGAACAGATGATGAAGATCCAGGTAAGAACTACAAGAATTAAACTAAAATCATCATTCAGTCATCAAGTACATCAAGTCAAGTTTTCTTATTTATTTTGACTGGGGGCAGAAATCAACTATTTTTGGGTTCATGAGGGTAAACATTTTTCTAATTTTGACCAGTTTAACACTTTGTTGTATCATGGCGCTGAAGACGTGTTGACACAGAAACAGAGCAGCAAAAACAGAAGAAAGCAGCAGTTTCAGTGCGATGTGTGAGTTATGAGAGCAGACTGATATTATTAATCTATGAAGGAGGCAATGTGTCTAAAACCTTCGTTTTATATTGTTTAAATAAATATAAACAAATAAATAATCTAATGCCTAAAACACAGTTTCTTCCTGGCTGCAGTGGGCTACTCTAAATGCTAGTGAAAAAAAACTGATATCAATTCAAGTGATAAAGAGTTAATATGTTCATTGTTAAATATGTGCACCAAAAAACAAAGTGACTTCTGTTAAAGTGAAAACCTACTTGATGATAATTCTTATTCTGACTCTGAAAAGCAAATTTCAAATTATAAGTTATTATAATTATAAGTGTGAGGTTTCTTTGGCCTCAATGGAAACAAGCTGGACCTTTATGAAACTTATTTTCAGCCAAAAAACAAAGAACAAACTAAAGATAAATGAAAAAAATATATAAAATAATATAGTTACTCATGATGTACTGTACATCATGAGTAACTATGATGTTACTCTGTGATACACAGATCCAACCAGCAGGAGTCAGTACAACATTACACAACTGACGTGAAGACACACACACACACACGCACACACACGCACACACACACACGCACACACACGCACACACACACACACACACACACACACACACACACACACGCACACACACACACACACACACACACACACACACACACACACACGCACAAACGCACGCAGAGGAGCGTCAGCTGTCGGTCACACACACAGCCTCATCTTCCAGTTTGTGTTTAAGTGTTAGATTGTTAGAAAACAGCGGCACACTGTAAATGTGAGACATCCAGCCGCCTCATCGACCGATTTAATGACGTATTTTAAGCCCATCAGCGATTTCAAGCCGGTAAAAGCATCTGTGAAGATAATAGTGATACTCAAATGAGGGAAGTCATTTGAATTTGAGACACAGAGATGAAACTTCTCTCTCTGGTGTGATTCACAACATTGTTACTGGACTCTTCCACCAGCAGGTGATCCGGACCAGCCTCATCGGATGATCCAGTCCTGAAACCAGCACATGAAAACCCCCCAAACCCAGTTCACCACCCCAAAAACCTCCAAAACTCTTGCTTGGACTGAATCAACACTAACAAAGCAGACAAAGGATGAATCTGAAGCCGCCTGATGTGAAGATGGAAAACATTTTAAGACTCTTTTCTGTCTAAATATTGACAGAAAGATTTTAGTTTTTATCGTAAATGCGTATCAGTTCCAAATATTTGTATTTATTACTACTAATAATCTATTGACCCTGAAAAACCATCAGTGGACCCCCACTTTATTCCATTTAGGATTATTATAACCACTTGTTTTGCTTGTTATGTTAATTACTTTCAGAATTTGAATAGATTGTAAATTTTAGAGGTTTTTCTTTACTGTAAGCCTGTTTGGGTTTCTTAACCTCTCCAGCACAATTTATGCTATATTTGTTTTTCTTTTTTTTAAGCTAGGATAGGATTAACTTTATTAATCCCCAAAGGGGAAACTCATTTGTCACCATGGTCAACATACAGCAAGAAATAAGAAAAGTACAGCACAACAAACAACAATAAATAAAGCACCAGGCATAGTCACTTAATGAGTGAAATAGTCCCCCACAACAACAACAGCAAAATGCTGAAAGTATTCATACGCCTGCCTCTGAAAATGAATAAATAAATCAGTAAAAACAGCACATTAAAAAGACACAGCGCCAGTTAGCGAGTCGCTGACAGAGCAGGCGCCTCGGCCTAAAATACTTGTTTTTATCACATCTTGTGTGATGATAAATAAACTCAAATTTAAAGTTAATGACAAATATTCAACATTTTCAGACTCTTAATCACAAATCATGTTTTCTAAAGTGAACAAGAGAGACGCCAACAGCCGCTGAACTGTGACGGTGTGGTGTTTATGTGGCCTGAGGACGGAGGTTCAGACCTGCAGGTAGAGACGGACAGATGGACAGATGGACAGACAGACGGACGGAGAGAGAGACAGACAGACAGACAGACAGACAGACAGGGCTCTGTCCTGCAGACCACCCAGCTGTGGAAACACCCACTGAAAAAAAACGTGGAGGGAGCTCCACCAACACGGAGGAGTTTAAGTACAAGTCAGAGCTGCAGTCTCCCACAGCAGGTCAGTGCACGTTTTTATCCAAAATTTCCATGACTTTGAATCTGGAGATACATTACGTTTTTTTTCTGCTTTCAGATGCCTTTCACAAGTATTTAAACCTCTGAAGCCTGAGAAAACTGGAAAACTTCTTTTAAAAGTTAGATTTAGAATTTTTTTTTAAACTAGGGAAAAATGCTCAGAAAAAAAACAACTATATTTATAATTATCATAATTACATATTTAAAATTACATTATAAAAGTAATTTAAAAGCATTTTTTTCAAGTCTTGTTTGCCTTGATTATTTTTTTCCCCTGTTCTTTTTCTTTTTAATTTTTGTTCGTTTATGTAATTTTTTAAACTAATTTTCAGGTGATTTCCCTGCACTTTTTAATTTTTTTTAAAACTAATTTCTTGCAAAGTTTTAGGTAATTTCTGCTTTAATTGCTAACTGCCTACTTCACATTTTTTTTAAAGAAATCAGGTTAATTTTGGTTAAATGGTTAAATATATATTATTTAAAAATAACGAGTTCAGAACAGGATTAGAATTGAACATTTAAATATAACATAAGGACTGTTTGTTATTTATGTGTGGTGCAAAAAGGGGAGCCATGCCAAATATTTTTTTAAACATCAAGTCATGTTTTCTCAATTTTCAAGATTTTTGGTGATTTTCATAGAAAACATTTCAGCCATTTTATTTTATTAAACAATTGGGGGGATTTTTAAAAGAAAACAGGTGGGTTTTGAAGGCATTTTTTCTTTAAAAAAAAAACACCAAAAATTACTTTTCTTTTTATTTATCACAGCCAGAAACTTTGGAATTATTTTTTTTAATTTCTTTTTTTTTATTATGTTTTTACATCTCCTGTTAAAAGCGTCTTTGGGAGCTCTATAAAGTGCTATATGAGTCTGATGTATTATTATTATTATTATTATTATTATTATTGTCATCATTACTTATTTTACCAAAGTTTATCATTAAAACATGAATGAAAAAGTTATCACCATCTTATTTGAGGAATTCCAGATCTACTGCAAAATCTCAGGAACCGATATCTCAATATTTTGAGATATTTTTCAAACAAACACAGTAAAAACAAAACCCCCTTTCTCATTTCAAGAGAGAAAAACAGAGACACTAAATCCTGTGGAAAACACTGAGAAGCAGTTTCCAAATCCAAACACACACACACACACACACACACACACACACACACACACACACACACACACACACACACACACACACACACACTGCAGACTTTGTGTCATAAAGTGCAAACTAAACTCGACCTGTTCACTCAGGTGTGTGTGTGTGTGTGTGTGTGAGGACGGAGGATAATTTCCATGTTGCTAACAGAAGCTCAGTGTCGGCGTGCTGTTGGTCCGCCTGACGTCTGGCCTCTGTGGAAACACACAGACAGGCTGCGTGTTGTCAGACGGTGTTTCTACAAGGCTCTGGCTCGCCACCCACAAAAACACAAAGAGCTGAACTCAGAGGCTCCGCTCTGCAAAGATTCGACTCACTCGCTCTGCTGAAAAGGTGAAACACAGTTCAGACGAAGCGGACTCCCACCAGCTGAGAAATGAGCTGTAACAACACCTCGTGTTTGTCTCCAAACAGGTTAGGAGTTTGGAGTTTGAGTTTAATTATCGCTCTCTGACTTTGAGAGAGAGATCATGTGATGACTAAAACATTTCTGGGTATTTTTCTAAAGCGCTGATGTGTCTGACTTGGCAGTAAATTTTACAGAAATGACTAAAAAGCTAACAAACGTGTTGCTTCATGTCGGACAAAGTTAAAGTAACTTAATCCTAATTTAAGTCTTTTGAAGTCTGACACAACACTCCTCAGACGTCATTTGTCAGTCTAACAGTTTTGGGCAGGAAACCTGGTGGTTTGCTACTCATGCAACTTAAGGAAAAAGTCTGATTTTATTGCAACATTCACTTCATGTCAATGAATCCCACGAAAAGGCCAAACCCAATAAGTATTGTGCACGTATCAAAAGCCTGATAATATTCTTCCTCTGTGCCACAGAGCTCCATTGTTGTCCAAAAACTATTAAAAACCCAACAATAAGCCACACGGCGTCACTGGGTGACATGTTCCTTCATTACCAGGAACACACGCTGTATTTTTTATTTATAATTCAATCCCACACACACTATCCTGCTGCCACAAATACTTAATACAGGGTTCACACATTTTTTTCACACATCAAGTTTCATGACTTTTCTGTGACTTTGGGGCAAATATTAAAGACCATACATTCTCTGAAACGAACACTGATATTCCTTATCAGTTCTTTTTCATTACTTTCCAGTAACCTTTTCTTAAAATATGTATTATTTTACAAAATAATGAATTCAGAACAGGATTAGAACTGAATATTTAAATATAACGGAGGGACTGTTTGTTATTTATGGGAGGGACATGCAACTTTAAATGGCTGTATTTTGTATTTATTTAACTTCAGATTTTTTTCTTTAATTAAAAAAAAAGATTTTTTAAACCAAAAAAATGCATATTTTTCTGTTTTTTTGTGTTTGTGTTTTTTTAATTGACATTTTTTTTTCGTTAAATTTTCTGGATGATTATTAAATGTTTCTTTAAAAATTTTCTTTAAAAATCAGCTGCAATTTCACAATTCATCTCAGCCAGAAACTATAAAAATAAAAATGATTATTGGAATTATCATTCAAATTTCCGATGGTCCTTGAACACATTATGCATTTTTATACAGGTTTGCGAAATCACATTTCATAACTTTTCCAGGCCTTGTAGGTTGTATTTAGTTTTCCAAAACTTTTCCAGGCTTGGAAATTGCTATTTACAAATTCCACTGCTTTTGCAGGTTTTCCATGACGGTACAAAACCTGCATGTATGAATTCTGAAAATGGCTGTACTCCCTCTTTAATGTGTATTTGCAATATTGTTAATTCACAATAGAAAGAATCAAATACTTGTCCTAGTAAAATATCGCAATACAATGCTGTATCCGTTTTGTCTCCCAAAAAGTAAATGCCAGACCGAAAGCAACAAGCATCAAAATGGAAGCCAAAAAAAAAAAAAAAAATCCAGGACAAAAGAATCACACATATAGTTAATGACAATAAATGTAGGGTTTGCTTGAATTGTTTTAAAAATAAAAAAAATGCATTTAAACAAATAATAAAATAAAACAAAAATAATAATAATTATAATAAATTAATAAATAATAGAAATATAAAATATCTCCAGTTTTTCTGACTGCAAATAAATAATTTGTAAATATGCTGACAGAAGAAAGGAACATGTTTATTGATACTAAAATGACTATTTTAATAATTATTTATGAACATTAAAGAGCGACTGCAGATTGACTCGAGGCGTTACGAGTGAAACCAACAGTTTTAACCCCTCAGTGCATTCGGAGCCTCATCAGTGGCACTTTCTTCAGCCGTAAACCAGTTTGTTAGCATTCCTCCGTCATACAGGTACCGTTAGCCTCAGGCTGGCTTAAACGAGGAATCACCAGCAGAGATAACGAGCTGCTGCTGACAGAAAGACACTGATGTGTGGGCTGATGGGTATTTCTGCCTACACATGCTTTACTATGTGTTTCTCAGCATGTGGTCTCAGAGGAACGAAAACCATCACCCTGTTTGTATTGTGTTCATATGCAGAGAGATCCAATTATTGTTATTCTTAAATCAATTTAGACATCCTGAATTATTGTCAGAATTCATTCTAATTACACATTTGAACATAGTTTGATTCAAACGATGGGCATAAATGAGTTAAGTATAGATATATGTAGATGTGTTATTGGTAAAATGAATAACATAAGAGATGTTCAGCTGGGTTTTCAGCGAGCATTTTAGTTTGTGATGATCTAAATGTCGTCTCATTTGTTCCCAGACTAAAAAAAAAAATATACATCTGGGACATAATGTTGGACATTTGGTTGATTTTGACTATGATAAAAATGCTGAATACTGAATCAAAAACATTAAGCTTTTTGTAATCTAAGTATTCAAATTTTCAAACTGCAATTACTGTGGCCAAAATAACATGGTAACTGTTTTATCATGACAATTATCAAACATGCCTGATGTTCTACGATTAGTCCTAAAATACAGTGAAACTGCTTCACACCATGTCTGCCTTAGAGTTTATTTACTAAACTGTAAATGTTCATTGAAATAGGTTTTGTTCTTCACAAAGACGGTATTTCATACTAAAAAGGCAGTTTGTTATTAATATACTACTACTACTACTACTACTACATCAGACTCATATAGCACTTTATAGAGTTCTCTAAGACACCTTACAAAGTTTCTGGCTGTGATAAATGGTTTAATTTTTGGAGGTTTTGAAAGAAAAATGGTCTTCCAAACCCATGTGTTTAAAATACAAAATAATAATAATAATAATAATAATAATAATAATAATAATAGCAAAAACATCAACTAGTTTGCATAAGTATCATTAAGAGAAAATTGAGAAAAAATTGCAAAATTTTATTTTTTTTTAAAGCATAAGACCATTGGAGCAAATGTGTGCAAAAACTGGAAGAATATTATGGTGAAAATGTTTCAGTGCTAGGTTGCGCAGTTTTTGAGATAATAGCTAAAATGTAAAGTTGTTAAAAATTGTTACAGCATCACCTTGAGGTCACTGAGTGTCATTTTCTTGTGCCTTAGTACTGGAATTTGTAACCGGCCTGCCAATTTTGGTGAGTTTTTGTCATGCGGTTTTTGCTGCAAAAACACTTTCAGCACAGAAAAATTAGAGGAAAGAAAGACTAAAAATCGGATCAAAAACAGCAGGGCTAAAGCAGTAACTGTCACTGCTTGGACCCCTAATATTAATAAAAAGTAGACCCCTTCCAGAGTCGTCTGCTCAAACGAGAGAGGACACCAAAATGTGGGGTCTAACGCTGACGCTTCGATACTGGACACAAAGTGGACCCAATAAGACCACATATCACTTTTCTCACTCTGTCTGTGAAGTTTGTTTATCTTTCTCCCAGATGTTTATTGCTCATCGTAGTGAAGTCACAGACGACAGTAAACTGTAATGACACATTACTGCTGCGACAGCGATATTTAATGTGCCTTCTGCTGATGTCTGCGATAGACGGTATGTTTTAAATCATGATGACTCATTTCTTGATGTTTAAACTGCTGCATTGAATTTCTTATTCATTAAACCGTCTAGACTGTCTGCGTCACACACTGATAACGTCATCAGTGTCAGACAGGTGGGCCAGGTAGTTTATTTCAGGCGATACATGAGTCTCTGTGGAGCGCTCTGAAGCAAGTCGAGACACAAAGAAGCTGTATGCAAAAAAAAAAACAAAAAACGCCTGGAGACTCAAATGAGCACATTTGACACACGTCACCTCCTTTACCCTCACAGCTCCTCACTCACTTCAAACCGCTTCGCTCTACGGCCAAAAACTTGTCGTCTGTCCCAAATCCCTCCAGTTTTTGCCTCACTTCATTGGCTTTCAATTAAACGCAGAATTTATTTTTTTTTAAAAATCTGACAAATTACTTAAAAGGCCTTGCATGGCCTGGCCCTCTGCATATGAAGCACAGATGCTGAGCCTGTACGTTTAGGGACATTTTTTGGAAACAACCTGGGTGTCTTTGTGTGAAGAAGAATGGGATAACAGACGGCATCTTTACATCCGTCTTTCTATAGCTTCTTTGCAGTCACGTGACACCAATGACACGCAAAAGAGCAACTTTACATGGATGCAGCACTCACATCAGGCTCTGTGCTAGCTGATTAACTGCAGCTGCTATTTTCTACCTTGTTCTGTTCGGTAGATCGTTCTCAGAGGTGTTCAGAAACACCACCGAAAACAAGACATACAAAATATACTCGAGCTTTGTCTGACTGCTCCAGACTTTACACGGAGGTTTTTAATCCAGGAGTTTCAGGAGATTCAGGAGATGTCTGCTGCCATTTCTCCGTAAGTTTTTTTTAAACTTCTCGTGTTTATGTGTCAGTACTTTTACCATTTTGACCGGTTGGCAAAGCCATGAACAGTACAAAACTTGAGCCTTTTTCTCGCACTTTTCCACGCAGAAATCACTTCCTGCCCCACATCTGCACTTCGTCACAGTTACGTGACGTCATGTGCGAACGATCTATTCCCTCGACTCTCCTCACATCATTCGCCCCACTGTCTGTCTCTCTTTCTAGGCAGTTGGAGATATCTGAAGTGGTTATACGCCACATAATGACAGAGCGCACGCACACACACACACACACACACACACACACACACACACACACACACACACACACACACACACACGCACACACACACAGATCAAACATACTGTACCATACTGCTACACTAAATGTCCAACTAAAGGAGAATGAAGTGAAGTAAGTTGAGAAAAGACAGACTTGAGGCTGTGTTACAAAAAGACAATAAATCTAGTTTATAAAAGTTTATCAATCTAGTTTAAATCAAGTTTCAGGAGATAAAAAAGACCTCTATCCAGAAACAAAACTGAACAACACAGAGTTAAACATAGTTTAATGTGAGTGAAAGTAGTGGAGCGTAAAGCTGCAGACTGACAAGAAAATATTTTAAAAAGCTACAACAAAAGTTAACAAAGGGCGCCTGAAAATAACTGGACTTTTGCTACGAGTACAGTTTTGTCCTTATTATATGGTGTCTACACACACACACACACACACACACACACACACACACACACTGTACAGCAGAGATAATTATAATGTGTAGCCCTGATTGGTGAGTGTACAGAAACAGTTTTAGTTCACAGTGCAGGAAAATGTTGTGTGTGTATGTGTATGTATGTGTGTGTCAGTGTGTGTGTGTGTGTGTGTGTGTGTGTGTGTGTGTGTGTGTGAGTGTATGCTGTGTCATTACGTGGTGACAACATGTGAAGCTGTGGCTGTGTGTTTGAATTTCTTTTGCTTACTTGTTTACTGGTCGTCTCTCTGAGCCTCACAGTCTTCATAGAGAGCACACATCTCAAACAAACATCTCAGACATCTTTATGTCTTTGGTTTAGATCAGTGTGGTTACTTAAACTTTTATTTTGTAGTTTTGTGCATCATTTCCATGAGAAATACTTACACTGTACCCGACAAGTTAATAGCTGAGAGTTGGCTCGGGCAGTATCACGGTATATCAGGGTATTAAGGCATTCTGGAGGCATGTTTTTCAATGCTGTCATAAATACAAGCGCTCCTCGTTCTATTAAACTCATTGTATGTAGTGCACAGCACGAACCACCAGAGCTCAGTTGCTGGTCTCTACTGGTTAAACAGGCAGCAGAGCTGACAGACACAGCAAGACCTGATGGTGGAGGGAGAAGTTACAGGACTGCAAACAGCCGTCGACCAGCAGGCAGAGAAAGACTGTGCAGAGTAACAACATGTTTTAACAACTAACTCCATAAATTAATGTTTTATTTTAACTGGTAATTGTTGTAAAAGTGGACTTCCACACTAGATTATTGGCAAGAGTAACCAAGATGGTTTGGCTTTAATTTTGTTTCTTTTAAGTTTGAATGAAATGTGAAAAATTATGAATTGATAACAAACTAAGCCTTGTCAGTCTTTCGTGACTGAGAGAAAAAGGTATTCAAAAAGTTATTCAAGAGGTGTGCAGCTGTATTTCTCTGTTTAATAAGTAAAATAGGTATGAGTATATTACTTCTCTTAACATTTTGCTTTTTTTCTATTCTATCTTTAGCTATGAGGGGGATCTAAAGCTTTTAATAGCTTTCCTGTAGGTAAAGCAGTTAATATTCTTTTACAATAGCTTACACTGACATTGATCTTTTTAAGTGACTAAAATGCGTGTTGTTAATGCCCCCACCCACATCAGTACATTGTTGAGCTTCAGGTCAGTCTCCAGCCTGCTTCTCCAAACTGGAAGCGTGACGACGGACATCTACTGCACATGAAACCCCACTTTAAAAAAATCAGAAAGCCAAAACTATGAAAATAATAAGTTGTATGAAACCAAAAGTTTTAACTTGTTTTCTGATGATTTACACAAAACTATTTTCTAGATTTAGTTTTAAAAATACAAAAAGAAGTCACAGTGATTGATTGAACTGAGAGAGAAAAGGAAATGATCCAGAGAGAGACAGAAAGAGGAAAGAAAAAAAAGGCACATAGCAGAAAACATGTTCAGAGATGTTAAAGCCACATCAGACATCACTGTGTTTACCATGGGCGGGTCTGCACTCAGACTGTGTGTGTGTGTGTGTGTGTGTGTGTGTGTGTGTACGGACTATTTCTGTGTCTGTGCATTTGCGTATTGGATTTGTTGAGAGGGACGACAGAGAGGATATTTGTATAGAGGCCTTGAGGTTTCATTTTGATCGTGGCGTGTGTTTGTGCACGTGTTTTGGGCGTTTCCGTTCAGTTTCCACGGTTCAAGTCCATCTGCAGCCTTTCCTGCCTTCAGTCTCTTTGATTATGGGCTGGCGGGGAGGCCAGGTGCAACCATGGCAACCACAGGGTGTGTCCTTTTGATAGCGGGGCACAGGGTGTGGCCCAGGTGACTGCCTGGCAGTGTGTCTGTGGTTGCCATGACAACATTCCCACAGACAGGCTTGAAGCCAGTAAAGGCTTCACAGCACAGAAACTGCTCAGTCTGAACATTGTAATTATTAAAAACACACTAAAGATAAAAAACAACTGTGAAATCAGAAGCCTCAGTACAGATTTCACATCTAAAATTCACATCAGCACTTAGTCTGATGATTATTGAGTTAAGAGTCCCAAATTTAACAAGATAAAAATAGTGAAACCCACACAGTGATGACTGAGATGAACACGAGAACCTTCTGGAAACGGTTTAAACACAGAGATATTCAACTTATTCTGCTTGGGGGCCAAAATGACAGTCACAGCAGCCCGTACATGTTTCTGAATCTTAAGAAGTTTTTTGTTTTTTTTAGGACATTTCTTGGATTTCAGGACATTTCTCTGATTTTAGGATGTTTCTTAGATTTTAGGACATTTTTCTGACTTTTGGATATTTCTAAGATTTTAGGACATTTCTCTGACTTTTGGACATTTCTAAGATTTTAGGACATTTGTTGGATTTTAGGACATTAGGGGCTTACGATCTTTGGTGGGGGGCCAGATTTGGCCCGTAGGCCGTAGGATGAGTATCACTGATATAGATCAGCTGCAGCTTCATTCTCGCCTCTCAAGATGAAGATTTGACTAAAAACAGTGACCAGAGGACGAAGTTTTGGCCCAAATATCTGTTATCTGCTGGCTACACCAGAACCCCTGAAATAGTGGCCGTTGCCCTCAGAGACTAAATTTTCTTCAGACTGAAAGCTGATCGATTCAGAGATTTCAAGTTAAGAGGAAGAAGTCCCAAGTCAAGGCTGACAAGATTCGAGTCAGGTAGGTAAGCCATAAGCAAAGTCCAAGATGTACAAGTCACATCCAACAAGTTCCAAGTCCCAAATCAAGACTGGTGAGCCCCAAGTCAAACCCAACAAGTACAAGTCAAGTCAAACAAGTATAGCTATGAAGTATCAGGGTAAGTTTAGGGTTTTGATCTTTAATGAGTTGGAAGCAATCTGTAAAAAAAAAAAAACGACAACAGAGAAAAACCTTCTTTTAGGCTTTAAATAAGCCCACAAAATCATGGAAGGTGGCAGTTTATTTAAGAGAAAACATGTTTCTGGGGGATTATGTCTTCCCTCTGGGTGTCAGGTGAGTGACAGGAAGCAGAGCGTAACGTAACAGCAGCAGAGATCTGAAAACACTTATCTCAGCACAAAGAGGGCAGGCTCAAACAGACGCCCGTTTACCGTGAAGGATTATCTCACTCTGTGGAAGACGGTTCTCAAATTCAGCAAGTGGCTTTTTCCTCTGAAGTAAACAAGCTCTGATATCTGCAGCTTCACTTGTGACTGCGTGATAATATAAGCTGACAGATGATATTGTTGTTGCAGCGTTTATTTCAGTGCTGCTGAAAAGCTGCTGGATGTGACGTGAAGGAGATGTTTGTTGTTCTTACCTTTCTTCACCTTCTTCTGCAGTTTGATTGTGTCTGATGATTTCTTCTTGATGTCTGCTCTGGCTTTCTTGTACTCTGGATAACAAGAACAAGCCGGCGGTGAGGGAGAGCTTGTGTCCGTGCAAGTGTGTGTGTGTGTGTGTGTGTGTGTGTGTGTGTGTGTGTGTGTGTGTGTGTGTGTGTGTGTGTGTGTGTGTGTGTGTGTGTGTTTGTATATTAGCGTACCTTTAGCATGGTCTTTGTCCAGCTGACTGGCCACTTTTTTCCACTCCTCCATCTTCAGCTCCAGCGGAGTGACGAGACCTTCTGAGAGAGCTCTGAGGGAAAAAGATTCAAAGCTTCACTTACCAATTCTTTAATTAATCCCATTCATAAAAATGACCTTTTTATATTATTTCATTTTTTATTTTATTAATATTATTATTATTATTAGTAGTCGTAGTATTATTACATTTTATTATTTATTTATTTAGTGCTACAACAAAGAATTTTCTTCATTATTGGTTATTGGTTATAATTTTTAATAATATCAGATTAATTTAATCTATTTTCGTTTTCATAACTACATAAATACTATATATATTAAAAAATAATGAATTCAGAAAAGAAGAGGACTGATTATTTTAATATAACTTAGGGAGTATGTTATCTATGAGGAAGGGGCATGTCAAATCACTTTTTAAGCACTGGGAAGGGATTTATGTTAATTATTGTGGCTTTGAGGAGGGGCATACGACTTTAAATGGCTACATTTTGTATTTATTTTACTGCCAATTTTTAAATAAAACATGCCGTCCAAACCAACGAGCCAATGGGTTGGACGGCATGTTTTTAAAAAAAAAATTTTTTTTTTCTTGAAACATTTTTGGGGGATTTTTAAAGACAACATTTAGGCAAATGTTGTTTTTCTTCAAAAAATGTTGGCAATTTTTTTTTATTTCTTTAAAAATTGTTGGTGATTTTTTTTTAAAGAAAACATGTCTTCCATACCTTTCTTTAAAAATCACCAAAAGTTACACCATTCATCACAATCAGAAACTCTTTTTTTATGGCTTTGTGACACAAAATTCTATGACTTTTGCAAAAAATTCAGGGTATATTTAATTTTCTAAAACTTATCCAGGCCTGGAAATTGCTATTTGCAATCTTTCTCTGTGATAGTAACACTTTTAGAAGAGGGGGGGTGGACTAAGACGGGACAACTGTGAGCCAGGCGGATAAACGATGAGCAGAAACTCACGTTAAAGCTCCATGCAGCTGAGATGAGTTGCAGATTCAGGTGGTAACTGTCTGTAGGTTCATCACCGAGAGTGACTCTTTTAATTGACACAGTCATTTGATACATTTTTATTATAAGGAAAAAGTAAATATAGTCGCTTTAATGAAGAGCTGTGTGGTACTGCTAAGTAACGAGAAAAACTTTTAAAAAATCAAGACCAGGCTGTAACAAAAATCCTCGAATGGAAAAACATTATTTCACCTGAAAGCGATACGATGTGTGTGTGTGTGTGTGTGTGTGTGTGTGTATGAATCATCTGACTGACAGCTTCTCTAATGACAGCAGACAGTAATGACAAAGACACGGCTGTGATGTTGCACAGTGACAACGATGACACAAAAATCCTCCTCTCTTTCTCTCTCTCTCTCACACACACACACACACACACATGCAAACACACACACACGCAAACACACATATCTTGTGGCTGTCATGTGTACAAGCATAAGGCAGTTGACAGTAATTAGTCTAGCTCCCACACTGTCAGATGAAAGCTGTCATCACACCATCATTCACACCTTCACCTGTTCTCCTCCCTATTGAGTAAATAACACAAGCAATGCTACTGTGTGTGTGTGTGTGTGTGTGTGTGTGCGTGTGTGTGTGTCTCTTACGTGGTGAACAGTTTCAGTTTGGACTCAATGCTGCGGTGTCTCATACACATCCTGGTTAGCGCTGAGCCGATCTCTTTGGTGGCACCTGGAAAACACAACAACAAAAATTTAGATTTAGATTTAATTTCGAAAAAAAACTGAAAGGAGTGAAAGAGTTAATAATTTTGTATTTTAGCAGTTTACAGTGATTTAGAGGAAATTTCAGAAATGTTGAGATACATACTGTGTATTGCAATGTAGCCTAAAAATATTGTGATATTACTGAATATTTTAATTTAGTAAGACAGTACTTTATACTTAACTTTATTCTATTTTATTAAACTTTATCACAACAGCAGTTAATGTAACTTTATTTTACTTTATCTTTTTTTTCTTTTACAATCACCATGAAACAGGAGCTGAAACTGAAGCTCTTAGTCTGTTCAACAAAGAGTTGATGTACAGCAGGAAAGCTGAGCAGTGTGAGTGTGTGTGTGTGTGTGTGTGTGTGTGTGTGTGCGCACGCACTATAATTGCTTCATAAAGAGGTCTTAAGGAAAATGAATCTGATTAAGATCTTATGACAAGTGTTGTAACGTGTTGAAACAGCAAGTGTGTGTTAGTGTGCGTGTGTATGTGTGTGTGTGTGTGTGTGGTGTCTCAATTTATTAATGAATTATGTAAGAAAGCCCCTACATCCTTTCACAATCAGCCTCGCTTAAATGAATGAAACAATATCTGGTTTCTCAGACACACACACACACACACACACACACAATAACTCACTAATGCCACTTAATGAGGCAATGATAGATCATGTGTACAAACTCACAAACACACACACAGCTCCAGGGATTATTAAACCATTACAGCATCTCTGCACGTAATCGCGTGCACACACACACACGCACACGCACACGCACACACACACACACACACACACACACACACTCAACCACACTCGAAAGTTGGGTATTGATTCAGTACTTTTTAGAGCACTGACAATATTATGTCGTTACTAGCGAGTCACATTAAATCTTTTTGGTCAAAGTTGCATCTTGCTCACATTAAAAAAATGGATGTCTCTGTCTGTCTTGTTGTGTATGTTGGTTTGTTTGTCTTAATCTATTTAAGACAGTTTGTTAGTCTACATTTTGTTAATTTAATGTAGGAGTGGTGAGGGGGGGTTCAAAATGGACACATAAAAATTAATCTCATGAGGCTGAAATGGGAAAAAGAAGTAGGTGTGAATATTACAAAAGATAAAGGGTTGCATATTTGGAGAACACAGCGGTCTACAACATCATCACGTACTTGGAACGAGCATTTTTGGAAGAATATTATCACCAGATTCTTTATTATATCCCAGATTAAAAGAAAATATCTGACTATTGCACAACCACGTTGGAGAAGATGTGGGGCAGTAAATGCGGATCATGGCCACGTATTTTGGCTTTTTCCTGAAATTGATATTTGCAGTGAAGTAAACTTTAACAAATGATGATTTTGCAGGACCTGTTTGAACATTTAGTTCTTGACATATTTCCAGAACTGCACTCACTGCTTATTAACGTATAGGCATAAAGCCCCCAAATTAATTAGTGGATATAATATAATGCAATACTTAATCAGAGGTTGGGCTGGACAATATTCCCAATAAATCACATTAACCTTGATGGCCATAAATATAAAAATACTTTTTTTAATACAACACTGAATGATTTATCTTTTCTTAAGTTGGCTCAAGTTCGGTTTGTCCTGTTTAATCACAGTATGACCAGTTAAAGATACTGGGCTGATTGTTTAGACTGGTTGTTGAAGGCATTTATTGTAATATGAGTAAATTTAAGTCTTAATGAGGTTATCATCCAGTCTGAGTTGTACGCAGTAACAAAATGTTTTACAGGATAACGGGAACTTTTTTTAACTGTGGATGTTCAGGTTAACATGGATTAATGTAACAGAGGATGATTCACAAAAAGCTGCTGATTTACATTTTGTTTTCAAACTTTTAGAGCATCAATTCAGAACTGTGCAACATTTGGAGGGAAAAATAAATGTTGACACAGACGAAGGGAGACGGAAAAGAGCTGTGTCACTTCCACAGTGGGTCCTCTGTCACACACACACACACACACACACACACACACACACACACACACACACACACACACACACACACACACACACACACACACACACACACACACGCTCATCATAATGGTTTCTTTGTGGCACCCAGTCTGTATGTGGGC
This sequence comes from Plectropomus leopardus, assembly GCF_026936395.1. Lineage (NCBI taxonomy): Eukaryota > Metazoa > Chordata > Actinopteri > Perciformes > Serranidae > Plectropomus > Plectropomus leopardus. The sequence continues at coordinate 38,826,375 of NC_142177.1, forward strand.
ACAGCACTTCCTGCTGAATTGACCTCTTTCTGTCTTGCATGCGCACGCACACACACACACACACACGCACACACACGCATGCACGCACGCACACGCATGCACGCACGCACACACACGCACGCACACACGCACACTCACACATTAATTAGAAGTGTCTGTATTGTACAAATGAATCCAATAATCCGATTCTATGAAAAATTGTGTATTTTGTGGTAAATCTGCTAAAAAAAAAAAACAACAAAAAAACATTTTAGGACAAACAAATAGGACATTAAAAATGCTGTTCTAAAACCTCATGAACGGAAAATTTAATTGTTTTACATAGTTAGAGCTAATTTGTCGATTATGACCTCATTTAAGGTTTCTAACAATTTTTTTTTAAAAAGCTGACTTTGAGAACAGGGAACTGAACTGAAATGCTCAGATTTTTGGGGGTTTCGGACTCATTCCTTGGGTACTCTATAAGGAGTGCTATGAAGACACAGAGGAGCATTTATTTTTTTCCACAGATTATCGTGCCTCCTGTTGTATTTCCTCAAAAATGTTATTTTAACGTTGGGTTTTGTTATGTATATGAAACAGTGTAAAAATCCTGGAGCAAAAGAAAATTACAGAAAACATTATGATAATAAAATGACAATAATTCAAACAAAAACAAGAAATGTGTTTGTCAGTGCTTTTGTACTGGGTATGTGTTCTTGTACAAAAATCTGATATGAATTTAACCTAAGTAGATAAAGCTGGAGTGGAGTGATACTGTGAAACGATCACAGCTGACACTGTGAGCTGAGTAATGGATGAGTCAATCAACACAATACTCTGCAAATATTTTCTTGACCGACTTATCGTTTCAGCCACGTTTCAAGCAAAATGTGAAACATTCTCTGGTGTCAGCAACTCGGATGTGAGGATTTGCTGTTTTTCTCTGTTTTAAATCATTATATGCTGAATATATTTCAGTTTAGGACTGTTTTTTCCCACAAACCAACAAATATGACAACAGCTGTGTGAGCTCTGGCGTTAATCACTGGTAAATAACTAAATGATGATTTAGACTGGATACTGTGTGTCCCTTCGATTGTCATACCGAGTCTGTTTTTATCACTCGGCTCGATCCTGTGATGGAACAAAGTGACACAGCAGCTTTGCGCTGACGAGTCTGAGCTGAGCGAGTTCGCGCTGACTCACTTCATGTCATTTGAATATCAAAATCCAAGAGCTGCAGCGGGAGGAAGTAGCCACACACACACACACACACACACACACACACACTCACACACACACACACACACACACACACACACACACACACACACAGGCTGCAATGCTGAGTCACAGCCGAGTTATGTAAAAAAAAAAAAAAAGAGAGAGAACAATCACGGTAAAAAGATCAATTCATTCAAACAGCTCAATCACCAACAGGAAGTGATGTCAGAGTGAGACCTGGATTGTGCACACTCGACACTCGTTAAGAGCACTCGCTCCTTCCTCCTGTGTGTCATCCAGCCTCCGTTAACTTCCACTCTTTCCTCTCTCACTCCTGCGTTTCCTATCCGTCCCTCATTGTCCTCTACCCGTCCTCCTGCCTCCCTCTCCCTCTCCATCCTTCCCTCTCTTCCTCTCCTCCTCCGTTCTACCACGACTGCAAAGTGACAACATTATTTATCAGCCATGCGTACACACAACGTCGCAGAGGGTGGGCACACACACACACACACGTACTCAGGTATGAGGCGTGGGTTAAACGTTAAAGGTGTGGCGAGGTGTGTTTGTTTTATTTGCCTTTCCCTCCCTGTTGCAGCACTCAGAGAACATTAAAGTTGAGAAGAACCGCAGCGTTTAACACTGACATTATCTTAAATTCAGCTTAAGTAGATGTTTCAAAAGTCTGTGTTTGGAGAAAGAAAAAGAGAGAGAGAGAGAGAGAGAGAGAGAGAGAGAGAGAGAGAGAGAGAGAGAGAGAGTCTTAAAGGGTAAGAGGAAATACATGTTTTTGGGATTTTGAGGTGAACAGTCCCTTTATATCCTGTCTGGTTTTGAAGACAGTACATTTAATTTGTCCAGCACAAATTAAAAACGCCTTCCAGGTTGAAGTTGGTCTGGAAACTGTGATAGTTGTTTACAACAGACAGTGTGAGTAATATTTTGCCTTTAGCTTTCTTTTTTTTCTAAATAACTTTCAGTGATGTCCCCAGCACGATGACACTAAAACTAACCATCGCTGTCTCAAAACTACAATGATGACACATAAACTTATCTGATGGTGTTTAACTTTAACCTACACTGATACTCTTCTGAGTGTTATATTTCAAAATCTTTGTTATCACAGCAAACTGCCCAGCCCTGTTTAATGCCATAAATACTCCTGAAGCAACACATTAATTACAACATGTGCGACGGAGCCAGGTGTGAAACACAGTAGGTGTTTGTTGTGTTTGTGTTCAGACATGTCTAATGGAGCACAGAGTCGACTGGAGATGACTTCAGAGAAAAATGTAACCTGACAAGATCAGACAGACCCATCAGTGAGGGAGGGAGTTTGTTTCTGATTCTCACATCTTGTTTTGTTATGGTTTTTAGCTGATTCACGAGTCTGAAGACGCGACATGAAGTGTGACATTTGATCAACCGCTATTTGGTAAAAAGTATGTGGACGCCTGATCATTTAACACTTGGATGTGGCTGGTGAACACATTCCGAAAACATGAGCATTTAAACAAACTGAGCTCTGTTTAAATGTACTCAAGAAAACACATGCGTCCTTGAGCCCCAAAATACATGTTGCACAACTGCATCTCCTTCCTAATAAAAACATTTGCAAAGCAGATTGTTCTGCTCCCTTGCATGTACACTTCACCACGCATGCACAAATAATATTTAACTGTGGTTAAAGCAAAAATAATATATATGTTTAATGAGTGTCACTCGACAGAAAAAAATGTAATTAACCATCCAGCCAAACTTAAAATAAAAAAAAGTACAAAAATGAGGTTTTTAAACTCCTGAACAGTTATTCTTGTACATAAACTATTGAAGCTATTGTATAAATGTGATAATGATACAAAATGTGAACGATTCAGCTAAAATCTGTCATGAGCTCCTATGGGTGGAAAAAAAAGAAGAGGAGGAAAATAAAAATCGGCTCCAGTCATTTATAATTTCCCTCCATTTTCCGAAGACACAACGCCAGAGAGACAGAGAGAGAACTGTTCGCCTTCCTACTAAACCCAGATTTTCCAGCTTCACTCTCCTCCTCAGGCTCATAATGTGGCCCTTTTAGAAAAGTCTGTGAGTGTGAGTGTGAGTGTGAGTGTGAGTGTGTGTGTGTGTGTGTGTGTATTAATTCCTGTCGATTTCTCTTTTTCTGAATCTGCTCCCTGAAGTCTGGTGTCAAGCTGAATGTGAGAAATAAATCACTTTCTGACCTCAACACTTTGACTCTGGATGACATTTTCCCTGTATGTTTACCTTAATGACAGTTCAAACATACTGTGATTAACCAGAACGACCAACCGTTCAGGATACAGAGGGTTAAAAAGGTTACCTATATTAGACAACCAACCCTCCTTAACCCTTTAAAACCTATATTTACATCACTTTTCTTAGGCTTTCCTCTCTTTTAAAAAACACAGGAAAAAGAGGCAGTGAGCAACTTGGCAAGAACTGTTCTGCAAAAAACAAGACATCAGATTTGGAAAAATATTTTGTTAAGAAGCTAGGTCACATATTTAGAATTATCACGATTGTATATTTGAAATTATTTAACAGAATTATTATTATTTTAGGGTACTTTCTGAATCAGGTCAAACATCATTGTTTTTGTTTTGCTTGTTCGTTTCAAATTACGATTAATCGATCGTTAATTTTTTTAGCTTCTGCTTGTCTGTTTATGCTGCCTATTTAGCCAGATCCAGAGCAGTAGTTGTCGACTAACTCAAAAGAGCAGAAAATGTCCGCAAATTGGGAAAACACTGAGATTCAGGAGCTCCTCACCCTCGCAGCAGAGGACGAGATCAAACAGAGAGTTAATGACTGTTATTGCCATGTTATGCCCTCGAGTATGTTGTATGTATGTTGTACGCTGTTGTGTTACACGTCAAGCCTGTGTTTTTTTCCCATGATGCCAAGACACCAAAACTGCAAGTCAAATCTTAAGAAATGAGAGGGGGGGTATTTTTTGTGCAGGTGCTACTCTTAAAACTCTGACATTACTCTCATCCTGCATCACAACTAGTTTGGTCACCATGACAACAACTCAACATAACAGCTCCGAACTCACTCACTCTTTGTCTCTCTTCATATTGATCCAGTTTTTGATTAACTGACCAGTTGACCGGCCAGTCAGTCACTCTCCTCACCTCTGCAATCCAATCCAAACACACACACACACACACACACACACACACACACACAGAGCTGACCTTAAGAAACCTACATTAGGACCAGTCAGCACTCAGTGGGCCGTCTTGTGATCCGTGTGTCTGTGTGTGTGTGTGTGTGTGTGTGTGTGTGTGTGTGTGTGTGTGTGTGTGTGTGTGTGTGTGTCTGTGTTTATGTGTGAGTACTTTGAAAGCCCCATGATGCCAAAGACGTCAACTGTTCCTCGGTTGCCGGGGGAACAGGTCATGTGGAATCACCAGGGAACGAGACAAGAGGAACCTGCTTTCAAAATCAGCTGATTGTGACGAGATTCATGTCAAGTTTTGAGCTCTGATGCTGCTCTTATCGTCACTCCTGAACATTATCACCGATGCCTGCGGGAATCTCAAGATACCAGATATCTGGCTCTCAGTGTCGAGTATATTCTGTCAGTGCAACTACCAGGGTTCACATACATTTTTATCAATACCTTTTCGGGACTTTGAGGCAAATTTTCAGGACCATACATTTTCTGAAACGACAATCTGTACTCCTCAGAGACAAAAAACTTTTTAGAATATATATTATTTAAAAAAATAATGAATTAAGAACAGGTTCAAAACAGAATTTTTAGATATCACTAAGGGACTGTTCGTTATTTATGAGAAGGTTTAGGGTGATGCAAAAAGGGAGTGAGGCATGTAAAATAATTTTTTTAAGTGCTCGGGAGGAACCTATGTTTTTATTTTGGCTTTCGGGGAAGGGCATACAACTTTAAATGTCTGTATTTTGTATTTATTTTATCGGCAATATTTAAAGAAAACATGCTTTTAAAAATTGTGGGCCTGGTTTTATCTCTAAAAAAAAAAAAAAAACTTTAGCCAGAAACTGTAAAATCAGAAATTATCATTGGATTTTCAGTGGTCCTTGTATTATTATACAGGTTTATGAAACAAAAAATCCATGGCTTTCCAAAACTTTCAGGATATATTTAGTTTTCTAAAAAGTTTTCAAGGCCTGCAAATTCCATGACTTTTCCAGTTTTTCATGAGCGTACGAACCCTGAATTACAGTTTATCTAAAAAAGCAAAAGCCAGAAATAAGGTAAATATGGTTTGCTTTGTATTAAACTTTTGCACTTAAATTCTGAAGGGTACACACACACACAAAATAGTTTGATCAATTTTTTTGCACAAAAAGGAGGGAAAAAAAAGACAAGATAGAAAAGAGATAAACCAGAAATGCATCACAGGGACAGGAGGAGCGACGGACTGGAGCAGAGAGCGATCAGAGCTATCAGACAGTTCAGAGCCTTCGTCTCTGTTTACTGAAATATGACAGAATGAAGTCATCACGTGATTTAATCTGATGTAAACTCAATCTGGTGTAACTCAACACACTAACACAGTCAGGAGAAAGACCTCACATCAGCAGCAGCAGCAGCAAAAAGCTGAGACAGACAGACTGACGCCTCACGACTGCTATTTACGGACTCTCTGATCGATCGGGAGTCGATCTCTATCAACCAATCAATGCAGCACAGAAGATCTATACAGTCAGCACAGTTTCAGTATCAGTCACCTACTTAGTATCTGACCAGACGTCTCCCCTTCTGTTCCTGAGATATGACGTTGAGTAATGACCAAAAGAGCGTTTTTGCCGAACATTGTGATGTCACAGTGATGTTGACCTTTGACCTACTTGTTATAAAATGTCTTCACTTCATCATTTTATCCTGTGAGACATGTGTGTGAAATTTTGTCATAATTAGCGTATGAATCCCTGCATTATGGCCAAAAAACATGTTTTCACAGTATTTGTTTAATATATTTAATGTATAAAGTTACTTTTATTTTCAGATTTCTATTACATTACATTGACTTTTGCACTTATTACAGTACATTATAATGAGAAAATATTTTTTTTCTTAATAAATTGCTGCATTTTTATTCTGTGGTCTATAATGTTGTATAATTTGTTACAAAGGCATCTCTTTCTGTGACTGTTTAACGGTTCACAAAAAGGCATAAAACCTCTTGAAGAAGTATTTCACTGATAGAAAGAAAGACCTTACATAAAACTAGGATGTCTACTCAGTAAAAGACGCAAATATTATTGAATTAGTGCTACATGGAGCGACCTCTAGCTCACCTGGTGGAGTGTACACCTCGTTTGCTGAGGCCTTTGCAGCAGCCGGGTTTAATTCCAGCCTGTGGCTCTTTACCCCGTGACACTCCCGCTCTCTCTCCAACATTTTCTGTCAAACTATAGCTTTCCTGTCATTTAAGGAAAACCCAGCCCCCCTGATTGATTAGGAGTTTCTCAGTGATTGGAAAAGTTTACCTGTTTGGGATCTGTCTAGCTGCCTTTCTGTAATTCGTTCAGTTCAGGTATTATCGATGTTTTCTGCATTGGTATAACACACTGACGCTGATAAACTACAGTTAAAAGTCAGCTGACACTGAATTTTGTTCTGGCATGATCTCACACAGAGAATCTCCCACGTCAGGAGTGTACTGTATTACCACCGAGATGCCTTTGAGCAAGGCTTTAGTGCTCCTGCTGTCCTACTGTGTCAGCCTGTTTATCGTGGTAAACAATCTTCAAACACAGTGTGTTATCCACTTCCCAGATCACAGAAAGATGAGACCATGGACATTACCGTGGAAACCAACCACGAAATCCACACATTAACCCACCAGACCGGTTCTCTCTCTCTCTCTCTCTCTCTCTCTCTCACACACACACACACACACACACACACACACACACACACACACACACACACACACACACACTTACACTTCCTCTGCAGGTGTTATGAGGGGTTGAAAGGGAGAAAACAATTAAGTGTTCCTGTATGTTGACAAAACTTATCAACACAAAGAGCGTAACTGTGTGTCTGTATGTGTGTGTGTGAGTGCTTTTGTGAATATGTGTGTGTGTGTGTGTGTGTGTGCAGAGCGTCACCTGTTTAATTTGACCTGGTAATGAAGGGCTGTCCTGTTGGAGTTATTTCTTTTACTTTCAAAATAAAAGCTGGGACCGTGGTAGGGCTGTACCTGAGTCAGAATTATGCCAGTTGAATCAGATTTGGCTGTTCAACAAGAACAGTTTTAAAGTTTGAACAGGTTCCTCGGTACATTCAGTGTGACAGTTCATGCAATCAAGCAAACAAGCCAATGGCGCTAACGATGGGTCATAAATGTGCAACATTTTTGCAAACTCCTAAAACTAAAGCCGGAGACTGTGTCGTATTAACTTGCACTGTCCAAACTCTCTCCTCCTTTTATTCAACTATACTGTGCGTCTTGTGACACGCATGATGATAACTTATGATGCAGAAAAGTTTGCAAGTTTTATTTATGCAATGCCACATGCTGCGGAGTGTGATCTGCCTGAAGCTGCTTAACCTCTGTATTTAACCATTTGAAACCTGAGCTTGACTTCTTTCAATAACACAAGAAAAAGGCAATGAAAAAATCAGGAAGAAGTAACTCAAAAATTCGCAAAAAAATAGTGTTAAAAGTACAAGAACTTTACCTAAAAATGAGCAAAAAGAAACAACAAAATAAAAGAAAAAACTGAGAAAAAAAAGTAAAAACAAAAACAAACAAACAAGAAAATGATCCTAATAAAATGTGCTCATAAAATAATAATAATTCTGTAAAATATTTTTTAAATGTAATCAAAATAATCAGAAACACAGGGTTTATGTGGACATTTTTCCCTAGCTTGAAAAAACCCCCAAAACAAAACAAATTCTAGATCTACTAATTTCTTGCAATTTTTTGAAACACCTCTTGCCAATTTACTCATTGCCCTTTTTCCTATGTTCTTGCAAGAAATCAAACCAATTTGCTCAGAGTTTGAAGGTTTAAAATACTTGTTAAGGCGTCTGAATGCAGCAAAAGAAAAGTGATGTCCATCCAGGCTGCAAAGGGTTAAAGGAGTGTACTGTTATTTATCTGTAAAGTCTTTTCACTCTGTGGCTCTAAACGTTGTGTTTTACATTCTTGAAACTATTCTGGGTTTGGTTTGCCGATGTGCGCTTCCTCTTTTTTAAGAAACAAACATGAACCATGAACACTGAGACGTGACGGAGCAGGTCTGCAGAGGCTTCCATCAGAGGGAGCGGCCATGATTCACCTCCAGCACACACACACACACACACACACACACACACACACACACACACACACACACGCGTTACTGGATTTCCTTTAAATACCAACTGACTTCTGTGTTACATAATCATACTGGCAGCTGACTGTCTTAACAAAGCCCCGACACACAGGCACTGCAGCTCTGATACACGGCGTCTCCGTCCTGCTCCAGCAACATTTTAGGATGGCAATGCTAAATCTGTTGACGACTCTTTTCATGTCGGTCGTTTTGGAAATGGACCAAGTCGATTTGGCGGAGTTAGCAGGGAGCCCACTGTTGCTAATTGCACTCCCCAAAGAAATATTATATAATTTTTGGAAAAATAAAAAAAGTAATTTGAGAGAAAAGCAGACAGACGAATCTAAAATACAAATTTAGAGGATCTACCCAGCGTGTCAAACTGACTCAGCAGCACAAACAGGTTAAAAACATAAACATAGATAATAAACAGGAATGCATAATATTAGACTTTTTGCTGATATCCGATATGCTGATATATTACAACTAATTTGGCAGATAATTGATACCTATATACCCATATCCTAATTTTAATAATCATAAAGTGTCTCTTATAGTGGAATTAACCTCATATAATGCAACTCTTAAAATAGCAGCCCAGCAGCAGATGGAGACATAAAATACTACGCTTTTTAATGTATGTAATACTCATTCTTTATGTAAAATAAGAAAACACTTCAAATAAGGGTTGATGTTTTGTAAATGTTCACTTTGTCAATAAAAAGTCTGTTCACTCTGCTGCCATCTGGCAAAGATAAAGATGTACAGTATATAAACATACACACATATCAGTCTGTGATATCTGCACATATTAGTATGTTGGCTGATTTCAGTATTTCATTTTAAAGCCCGTTCCTTTATCGGACATTACATACAGGTTATATATATACATGGTGAGGCAGCATAACGGCGTGATATTCCCGCCTTAAAAGGGCACTGTAAATGTGGGTACAGACTTCAGTAAACGCCTAACAGACAGACTGTAACTCAAGCAACCCCGTTCTTAAATATGCATAAGTTAAAGCCTTAATGAAACATAAACAGGTGAATTATATTAAAAAAAACACCTTCTGTATAATTGTCATGAATGCTGAAATTAGCAATAGAGAGCAAAACTGTTTTCTTTGTATCATCATGTAAACATGTTCATTCCTGCTGTAAAGTTGAGCATTTTTAAATGTGTGTCTACAGTGATTGACTCTGTTTCAGAGTCAGCCTCAGGTGGCCGTTCAAAGAACAACAGTTTATTGCAGTCCTGTGTTGGTTTCATTTCTCAACCTCAGAGGCTGCCTCTTGGCTGTACCTCTATACTTGACAAACTTTTGTGGTGAAACTCATTGTCGGATCTAATTCTGAACACAAAAGCAAACAAGAGCATTTCCCACAATGTTGGCGTCCTCCTTCAGCACTGCAGAACTGAGTCCGCCCTGCACTTTGAACTGTGTATGTGTGAATGTGAGAAACCTAATCCAGGCTAAAACGAGGCAGCTGCACACGAGGTCTCACTGTGTCACTTCACGGAGAGACAGAGACACGAAAGAAAGAAAAGAGAAAAATAACCCCAAAAACAACCAACGTAAATTCGCATGAAAGTGTAAAAACAGACAACAAGGAAAGAAAAGAAGAGGACAGATGTAATGAAAATTGGCTGGGCAATTTTCCTGGCCTATTTCATCCTCCAGTTGCACAATCCTAACGATTTCTACATTATCATGTCACACACACATACACACACACACACACTCACAGCCTGCTCTACAGAGATCTAAGAGATGGAGCTAATTAGTTCCCTCATGGTCTCCCTATTTATAATAAAAAAAGATATCCAGTGAAAGATCACACTGTAAGAAGCAAGAAACAGACAGATCAAGGGGGAAAACATTTCCCTTGGCTCACTCACATGCCGTCACAGATACACACACACACACACACACACACACACACACACACACACACACACACACACACACACACACACACAGACACATACACAAAAACACTGCCATGTACTCAAAACACACACATACTGATCTCAGAATGATTTTCCTCTTGGTGTGTGTGGCCCACAGATTAAAACCCAATCCTACTACATGTGTCTGTATTGCACTGTGTGTGTGTGTGTGTGTGTGTGTGTGTGTGTGTGTGTGTGTGTGTGTGTGTGTGTGTGTGAGAGAGAGAGAGAGAGAGAGAGAGAGTGTATGTACCTCTGGTCCCAGTTGCCATGTCTGCCACCTTCTGAAAAGCATCCAGGAAGGCTCCGGTCACCACGATGGTCGTCCTAAATCAAACACAAACATCACACGTCTTAACTAAATGCATTAAGTGCACAAAAGTTTCTCTGCGTGACCTCTGACCTGCTGATTTTATCTGAATTTGTACAAAACACACAAATTATTGCAACTGTATTTCATTTGCTACAAAACATATCTGATAAATATACCACGCAGTCCTATTTAGGAGGTGTACAAGAGTGCTTCATGGGCGTCACATTAAGTGTGTCACAGCTAAAGCGGCCCTGGTCGGTCGGCTCTAGCTGTGCCAAGCCAAGCCGTGCTGACATGCGTTTCCACTAAAGCCTCACAGCGGGGGGCCACCGCTCTGCCGTGGTCCTGTTTTCTAGCAGGCCTGAGCAATGCCCTGTGGACACAGCCAACAGACTCAATACATTTACATGAAAAAGTCCAATTATTGTATCAGTCCGTCTAAAACGGGACTTTTAAAATACATGTAAACATGTTAGTCCGACTGAAATCGGCCTAATTTGAATTTCTCGAAATTGTACTAACATACCCAGATAATTCGATTGGAGGTCGAGCTATTTTGTCACGTAAATGTGTCAGTCAGACTTGAACTGAACTCGGTGTTCTGCACATGCTCCTAGTCGTCATGCTGGCCTCCCTCAGTGGTTAGGGACTGTTGGTTACTTTTAAGGGGGGCAGAGGTGCTACAAAATGGGTCACGCACTAAAAATATATAGGCACTGAGGATGGACTTGTGTTTTTAATTATGGCTTAGGTGAGGGACAGACACCTTTAAGAGGTAGTATTTTATATTTATTTTAAATCAAAAAAGTCACACCCCAGTCATCCCCCCTCCTCTGCTAAATAGAGTACAGTCCCACAACACCGGCACGCTGTAGATGGGGCCAAAACAAAACATATTTTAGCCACCTAAAAAAAAAAAAACAGTGCTAGTTTAAATGCACACTATTTAAATATTTGCTCCTCTTTACCTTCCACAACAGCTGATGGAGGCAGCGGTAGAGCAGCAGCTCCGCTGTTCAGTGGAGTAAAATGACTCAACTTCTCAGTGGAGTCTGGTGTCATTGATATAACAGCTTCAAGTTCTGTCGGTAAGAGCTGTCTTACGGCAAGGTGAAGTGGTGAAACTGAACTTTTAGGTGGTTTAAAACTAATAAACGAAGGCAGAATTTGCTCAGAGCTGTTTGATTATATGAACGTGACGTGGTGGTTTTCTACCCCAGTTATTGTACATAAATATTGTAACTGTGATTGGGTCTCTTTTATAGATTGTATAAATAATATAGGTTTATTGCATCTAGCTGAAAGAGGGCATATCTCCACCTGCCATGGTGTAGTGGACATTTAATTCTCCCCTGCTGCTTGTATACTGGGACAAGGACAGTAGTCCAGTTAAATTACCTCATCTTGCTATAACCGTAGACTTAACTGTGCATGTAAACGTAGTGACTGTGTCAAGTGCTGCATCATCACAGTCTGAGACTCAAGACTGTGTCGTCAAATATAAGTGACCAGAGAAATGAGACATCTAAAGAGACACATTTTGAGACACACAAACAGATACCCATCCATAATCTTGGTGCCTTTGTCCACCTAGCATTTTTTTTCTTGACGCTGGCATCTTTTTTTAATTTGTCCCGATGAGGAGCGGATGTCTGTAGCTGCAGAGAAAAACACAGCATCCTACGTTTTTAAGCAGCTGCAGCGAGCACTGCTGGTGATGTCACTGCCGCTCCTTTAACTTGGTTACTGTCACAACAAAGACAGAAAAGCCCATTAGTGGGAGCAGATCGGCCGATGGACATTGGATGCTGCTGGTGACGGTTGTGTTTTTATCGCTGTACTGTTGTAAACTCATTGTTCATGGTGTAGTCAGCCCTTTGTTAATGTAGCGTCGAGTCAGCTTACAAGCTAATGTTACTGTCAAGATATTGTTGTCATAGAAACAAAAACCATGCACGGTGCATCATTAAAAAAAAAGCACTGGGAGCTCTCTTTTATGAAGCGCTCCCTTGCGCCCTGCCACTGCATTTCTACAGAAGAAAAACAGTGTGTAGACACAGGCCCTTTAGTGATATAAACACCACAGACGAAGAACACAGTCACACTGATTATGATTAACGAAAATTACATTAACTGAATCAGATTTGCTACCTTCAGCAGCATGGATGGCAGGTTACCATGTGAATCATGTGACTTATGTTTACTTAGAACTGAGCAATGTCAACTAAAACAAAGACAGAACGTGTGTTTGTATATATATATGTTCAGACTGAAGAAACGGGGATGGATTACAGTCTACTGCAGAAGACGCATCATAAACAAACCTCTGCTAGGTTTTAAAATGAAAAAAATAAAAGACTTTTATTTTGGAGGCAGGACTGATGAGCTACATGAGAGGCCAGCTGCCCTCAAAGGCCAGTGTTAGGAGTGCAACCGGAGACCTTTGGACGAACACACACACACACACACACACACACACACACACACACACACACACACACACACACACACACACACACACACACACATCATCTTCATCAGCATCAATGGACCTATTGTCTCTGTGTGTGTATGAGTGTGTGTCCCAATACCAGCCAGGTCTATGTTCCTATAGCTGTGCGCATGCACACACACACACAAGCAAAGTCATTATCCCTGAAAACCTAACTAAGAGGATCATATGACACTGCTGTCAATAGTTTGTGTGTGTGTTTGTGTGTGTGTGTATGTCTGTCTGACCTCAGTGGAAATTCTCTTTCATATTAATACCACATACACGTGTGTGCGCACACGTGCGCGTGTGTGCGCGATCGCGCGCGCACACACACATCATCTTCTAAAAGTCAACGTTTTTAAAGGAAGAACAACAATTTCTATATTTGACAGAAATAACGGACAAATAATCAAAAAACGTAACTTCCTTCGATGGGAGCAAACAGTATCAGTCAGACACTAAAATGCCTAAAAACTACCATGACACTCTGGTATCAGAAACATAAAACACACTACTCTGGCTTCGTGTGTGCTCAGACATGTTTGATCTGCCGTCCCATGATCCCCGGCTGCCTGAACACTCTGGTGGCGCTGTGGGAAAACTCACAGTCCCACATTCCTCAGCGAGACACTGGAAACCCCGCTGGAGTCTGACAGAAGCTCGGGTTTGTCTTTGTTCAGCTGGTACACGCTGCTTTAAAGTTGGGGTGGAGTACGGCTGTTTTTCAAAACGCCACACAAGACTGAACAAGTTACATTTCTAATCATTGCCACTCCAAGAAATGTTCCCTCGTAAAGATCATTCTGCCTCATTCTGTGAAGGGGAATAGGACGCCGAAAAGATGCTAATACAATTTTCTACAGTTTAATGGTCTGCTTTCGAAGATATAACTTTAAAATAGTCTCATTGAATGTCTTTAAAATTATCTTTAGCCTGTAGGCAGTAGAAGTAAGATAAAACTGTTATGGATTTATGTCTTAAAATTTAAGATAAACAGCAATGCTCCTATGTATTGACAGATAGAATTTAGATTACAAATGACAATTCCTGATATTATTGATGTTTAACCCTTTGTAATCTGGGTAAATTGGCCTGATTTCAAAAATGTGGGAAGGAGGCAATGAACTTAAGAAGAAATGACCCAGAAATTAGCAAGACATTTGTAAAAAAGTATAAGAAAATTACCTGAAAATTAGAAGAAAAAAAACCCCTTCAGATTTAAAGGTTAACTCATATGAATCACATTGAATCCCGTACTAGCCTGAGCCACAGCATCTCTTTGACAAGAAACTAATTGAATGTTTCCTCAAAATCTGTTAAGACTTCATTAAACTGTGCAAAGTTTGCTGGTGAAGATTTGGGTTAGGGGAGGATCTGAGGTGTGGGATTAAAGTCTAGAAATGATGTTACCACTGATGTTAACAGAATTTAGTTGCTTTTTAAGCGCATAATGTAACACTTAATTTCCTTTGTTATCTTTTGTATTTGAAAGGCATTTGGTTTTCAGGATGGTTCAAAGAACAAACACAACTGCGGAGTTAAAAGTCTGTGTTAAAGCTTAATGTGTGCAAATTATCCACAGCAGATCTTTTAAGTTGCATTAACATTAGAGCAGTGAATGTCCTTTTTGTGCCTGCATATATGTGTGTGTGTGTGTGTGTTGCTGGCTGACTGGCAGAGCTAATGGACTGCGACTGGCTGCAGCAGGCAGAGCGATGCTTATCAAAGTAAACTGGCCTACTGGGAAACACAGCCATTATACTGTTATTATACTGAGCCAGCTACTGGGTCACTGTGTGTGTCGGGCAAAGTCACAGTCACAACACATACAGCTTTCATACAAAGTACAGTAAACAACAATAACCACTTTATGTTTGGCAGGGACTTTAAGGTTTAACAATGATTCAACAGCTGGCTGCGGGCCAAAAGAAAAGCCATGAGACAGAACTATGAGCTGCTGTCCTTATGGATGTTTAGATAAAGTTTCCTGAGTTTTGGTAGCAAAGAAAAACTTCTGTTGGACATATCTGCACTGGGGCTGTCGGACATGTCCGCGCGCTGGAGCGGCGGAAAGAAAGAGGCATGCTTTCTTTAAAAATCTTAAAAAATTACACCACTAATCACAGCCAGAGGTCAGGGTGTATGTAGTTTTCCAGACCTTTTCCAGGCCTAGAAATTGCTAGTTGCAAATTCTGTGACTTATTATATATAAGTATTATATTATATTATTATACTGTGCTGTGAAATATTCTTCTTAAGTGTGTATGCATGTGTGGATGTGTGTGTTTACCTGAGCTGTGATTGTAGCTTTGCTCCTTTGGTTACAAAGTCCTCCCATGTTGGATAACTGGCCTGCAGCAAACACAAAGAACATCAAACATTAGACATCACACGAGTCTGACCACAAGAGTCACTGAGTTAAACTGAGACATTAAACACAAAGCTTTGACAATATGTATTTTATACCAATAATAAATCTATAATTAAAGTATTGCACCTGTCAGGTGTTTCTCTAGACTGAACTGGGGTGAGAGGGTGAAAGTTGCTCTGATTATTCAACAGCAAAATAATTGCAAAAGTACATTACATGCAAAAATTGCATAGAATGCTGTTTTTTGCCTTTCAAATATGTAAATTTTCCAATGTTCACAGTTTAATTTTTCCCTTTTTAAGGGTGTTTCGGTTGTTCATAAACCATTGTGAGGGTCCAGGGACAGAGGGATGTTGGATGTTGTAAAGCCCTCTGAGACATCCATATGATAATATGACACTAACAATGAGATATTTTATTTAATTAATTGTATCATTACTTTAATGCTCATTGCTTAATTATACTACTGACAGAGGTGGCAGCACGAAATAATTCACCAGTGTTGTTGTCAGTGAGGATTAATGGAATAAACTTAAATGAACTTCAGGATCTAAATGAAAATCACAAAAAAATGAGCATTTGGGGTATGAATGAAATGCAGAAAATGCAAGAAAACAAACAGAACATTAAGAGAGGAAAGGAAAGTACACAATAAGAAAAGAGAGCTACTGTCGACTGAATGAAAAGAAAAATATGAAGTTTGATTATTATAATTAGTTAAAGGAGTGTTGTAAATGGAGGTGGTGCTGAGAAATCATTTCAGTCCTGAAAAGTTGTCGACTGTTTTCTGCCGACTAATCAATTGATCCAATAGTTTCAGCTCTTTCTGTGACCTTTGCATTTGTCATTATTGCTTAAAAGTCAAATTCCTTTTCAGGTTTTCAACAACAGCAGTTCTGCACAGAGTAAAACCAATCAACAGCTGACTGACTCGTGTTATTTTTGGCTTCTGTGGGTTTCACATGAGGACAGAGCGAGGCTCTCCAGCCGCCCATCAGGGCCAAACACAAGCAAACCGATGTCACGCAGCTGAGACGAATTCTCATTCTCATTCTGCAGCTTTTTGTCTGAGCTCATCTCAATGTTCAGTTTCATCACCAATGAGCCGCGAATCCTGTTCAAACCCCCCAGGCACGAATTTCTCTTGTTTTCATAAAAATTCAAACTTATTGCCAGAGTGGAAATTTTAAAAAGCTGGAAATCATCAAGTAATATAAATCAGTGTTGCTTGAAAATTATATAAATGTTTAAATGGTTATCAATATTTGCTGATTAATTGTATGTCAATCAATTAATCTGCTAATCTTAAACTCTGAATCTCCCCACACACAAACACTCACTGATTCACTTTTGACTTCGCTGAAATTTAAAAAATGCATTGAAAACTTGTGCAAATGTTTCAGTGAAAACAAACTAAAGAATATTTGCATTTTTTAACCACCAACAATACAGCGTCTCCCTAAAAGGTTTTTGGAACTTTCAAACCTGTGCAAGTTGGCCTGATGTCTTTACAATAGAGAAACTTAAGAAGAAATGACCAAGAAGCTAGCAAGAAATTAGTAAAAAGTACAACAACACCCCTCACCACACATAGGAAAGTAAAAAACAAACAAACAAATGAACAACAGGGAAATGACCTTAAAAACGGCTTAAATGATAATCTTTCTGCAAAATAATTTTAAATATCATAATTAGAAATACAGAGAACTGTATTTCTAATTATGATATTAAGATAAAATTATGATAAAATTTTCTCTCTGTTAAATTTTAAATCTACTAATTTCTTTCAATTTGCAGCAGATTTCTTGTCAAGTTTCTCATTGCACCCCCCCCCCCATGTTTTTAAAGAAATCAAACCAATCTGCTTCAGGTTCAAAGGTTTAAATTCTTGTGAAAGGCATCTTAATGCAGCACAGCCATCCGGGTTTCAAAACTATTGGAAAGCTCTACAAAAGGAGGTTTTATTTTTTTTCTTCTGCAGAAATTAGGGGGTAAAATATCTGCATTTTGCACCAGCAGCTGATTGATTATGTAATCGAAGGCTGCTTCGTGCACTGACCTTGGGTTACATCTGTGGCCAACAGCTGCTGATGCCGTGTTCTGGTTATTCAATTAAAAATACAGGGAAGCCCTGTTGGAGCGGAGGGCTGAATCCCACTTTCTCTCTCCTAAACCCGGTCACCCTGTCTGTCCTCTGTCTCCTCTGGTCCACCAAAGAGAGGATAATACCGATTTAACCCCTAACACCACGCCATTAGCCTCTTAGCTCCACATCACTAAAGCTGTTAGCCGGCCCCCGCTTCACAGCTAGCCAGGCCTGCTCACGGCATGAGGCTGACAGGTTTACTAGCTACAGGGATTTAGCACTGCGTGATGAAATACTGCAGGTGACCGCCTGAATGCCTCTGGTGAACAACACTAAACCTGGGATAAATGGAAGAGGAAGGAAATGAATGAAAATGGTTTTCAGTCCAAAAACTTTATTGATCCCTGCAGGGTGAAGCAGGTTGCGGATGGAACAAATTTTATGTTGGGATTTAAAGAAAAGAAAGACCATAAGCTTTTCTCTTTTCCCCATTTTTCCTTTTCTTTTTTTCTTATTATAAATGTTTTTATATCTTTCGATGTAAAGCATCTTTGAGTACTCTGAAAAGCGCCATACAAGTCTGATACATTATTACCATTAACCCTTTAAAATCTGAAAAAAATTGACTTGATTTCTTCAAGAAAAATGGAAAGAAGGCAATGAACAGCTTAAAAAGGATGACCCCAAACTTTGCAAGAAATAAGTAAAAAGTTCCAAGAAAATTAAGATCAAAAACAGAGAATGACAAGAACAAAATGCTTAAATAAAATAAAAATAAGACTTTTCCCCCATACCTTAATTTTAAATATATAATTACAATAATTATGAATTTAGTTTTCATAATATTTTTCCCTCATAGTTTGATAATTTTGTAATGATTCTCCATTTTTTAAGCAACTTTCAGGTCACTTTCTTGTCATTTGTTTACAAGTTTCTGATCTCCTTTTTATACTTTGTTTTTAAAATATATCAAACCAATCTGGTTTATGCAACACAAGAAAACTGAAAACACTCCAGGTTTCAAAAGGTTAAGCTCATAACTGAAACTTAAGATAGAGCACTCTTAGAGTAATCTGAATTTAGACGACATTTTACAGCATTTATAAGGAAAGTTGTGTTTTTGGAGCTGAAACCATTAGTGGTTTTTGAACTGGTACATTTCAGGCACTAACTCATTTCTAGATACGATAATGTAGATTATTTTGAATTGAAAGCATTCATAATGTACTGTAATCTTTCTAAAAACAGCATCTCATGCAAAGGTTTTTTAAATCTTTCAGAAAATCCATGCGTGTGAAATTGTCTCATGGATAAATCTGCCTGACGCTGTATGAGCTCTGCCGCTAACATCTAATGACGTTTCTGTACATTTTCATCAGCTTAGTCTTGGTATGTTCACGGGGTGTAACGATGAATGCATGTTCGCCTAGAGTCATTCGGTACAGGATGTCTGGTGCGGCCTGTAATCAAACAATTAGCCCTAATACACTTAGGTTTACATGTCAGCATGTCAACAAATTTGGAAGTGCAAGCGGATTAGATTTCATTCATGAGCGAAAAGATTTCCCTGGATATGAAAGTGACAATGGATAAAGAAGTTACTGCCTTCAGCCTTATTTGCACAGGACCAATGTCTTTTTGAGGATCTCGTGATTTAGAAGCCCTTTTTACATAGAGATCATGCTACCGAGCCACAAAAAAGTCCCTTCTTTATGCTTCTCTGCAGTTTTACACAGAATCGAACCATCATTGCATCATTCCCCTCCAATGTTTGATTTTAGACAACATGCAGGCATCGCAGAATCAAAAGATGCCTGACAGGCAGCCTCTGGTGACATAAAACACATGTGCCGGGTGCAACACAAAAGACCCCCCCCAAAAAAAACCAGAGGTCGCAGGTTATACCAGCACTGTGCAAATGGGGCTTCATTGACAGCTAATTCAATTTTCTTTTTTTATTTCATTTAGTTTGTATGCAATTAAAACTGCATAAAATCAAGTTGAATAAAAGAAGCATTAAAGATGTGTCATAAACAAATCCCCTCCCAGCTTGAGAACAACAAACAATAACAAAAGCCAGAAAAAAACAAAAAAATATTATTGTTATTATTTGTTTCTGCAGCTGTGCACGTGCATTAATAAGTGCATGAATGACAAGTGGGGAATGAGTATGCATGCTTTAGGACTATTGTATTTCTTTCTTGCTGTTAGGCAAAGTACTGTTGTATCATTTTCATGATGGCATGTGCAACTGATGGATGAATGCATTTGTTGTTTTTTAATTATTGTATTTTTATTGTGTATGTATTGTTGTTTTTATTGTTTGTTTTTTTTTACCACAGACAGTGAAGTCCAGGACAATCTTCCTACTGGGACAATAAGTCTATCTAATCTCGACCATATGTTAGCTTTTGACTGCCTTTATTTTTACAGATAATATATTGGCCGATGATTTAATGTCGGCACTGTAGAAAAATAAATCTCTCTCTTATCTTCTTTACTTTGTTCTTATTCCCTGTTGGACAGAAAATATACAAAACTATGACCACTAAACCACAGCTACAGCAGAAACCAAACAATGAGTTTTGTGTACTATTACACCCCTCCTATTCACAGGAATACCACCACAGCACTGAAGCTCGGACCCTTTACTTCATGTGATGTTGGCTATCTGAGAAATGACGTTTATTCTACTTGAGAAGTCGCTGAAGGTCATCGGGACAAAAGTGTCGAGCTACAAACCAGGAACCCACAACACTAGATGTCTCTGCTGCCTGTATTTCTCTCTGTGCGGCTCCTGGAGGGCCATCTTTGTTCCCACCGCCACTTCTCACCTAAACCTCAAATTCTGTCAGGATTTGTTGTGACGGCCAGGAATGTCACAGCCAGTCAGCAGACAAAATACTCCAGCAGCGGTTTTGCAGCAAGCAGAGCTGAAAACACCAGACAGACAGAGTATCAGGGTCCGCTGCAGCTTGATATTGAGAACTTTAGAGCAGTTGTGGCTAAATTAGGGTCCTGGGGCCCACAGGGGTCACCGACTGTGTCTCTGAAACAGCTGCCAACAAAACAGCTGCGTACGCTAAAAAGAAGAAAATGTAACAAAGGTTGTGACTGAGGAGGATTTTCAGAGTCGACTCAAAAGTCACCACTTCAAATTGATTCGGGATGCCCAGATGGCTCGGTCGATATGTTGTTATTGGCTGTTATTCTGTGAAAATATGCGATCGGAAGATCAAAATTAATGCTTTCTAGAAGCTGATCATGGTGTGTGTGTGTGTGTTTGGAGAGGGGCATTCAGCTTTCCCATGAGTGTTTTATTCAATTTCTAGGTACTCTGTGGGTCTGAGGGATCCTCAACTTGCTTTTCTTGGGGGCCAATTTTGCAAAATGACCAGAGCAGCAGCACACATGTTTCTAGGAATTTTAGGACATTTCTAGGATTTCATGACATGTACAGGATTTTAGGACATTTGTCAGATTTAAAGATGTTTCAAGGATTTTAGGACATTCCTCTGATTTTAGGATGTTTCAAGAATTTTAGGACATTCCTCTGGTTTTAGGATTTTTATGATTTTAGGACATCTCTAAGATTAAAGGACATTATAGGATTTATGATATTTCTGAGATTCTAGGGTGTTTCTTAGATTTTATGACATTTAGGACATTATAGGCTTAGCTAGGACATTTGTCAGAGGTTTCGATGGGATCATCCACTATCACTTTTTTTAAAAGATTATTTTCTTAACAACAGATTAAGCGTGCCGCAGGTTGGAGTCATACCTGCAGCCTCTGTACACAGCGCTCTTCTGGGCACCTCTACTGTTTTTGACAACCAAACTTTATTTCGATGCTGTTTTATGCCCTCTGGCAACTCTTGTATACTTAAAGTACAAAAACAATTCCCAGTGTAAAAAGTTTTGTGTTGGGTATCTGTGTTGGTAACTTATGGTAGGTATCTCTTTCACTTTAGACTTTTATAAACCCAACCAGCTTTGGGACCTGCCAAAAACTCTTGTTTTAAGATGAGTGGAAACAGCGTACATGCTCCACTGGCTGTGACACAGTGAACTCTATTCACTCCATGTATAGAAGACATACAGAGCTGTCATCCTATCTGCTTAGTCAACCAGACAGCATGAGCAGGTATACTGTTACTTTAGTCTGTCTGTGTGTGTGTGTGTGTGTGTGTGTGTCAGTGTGTGTGAAGTCACCTGCCATCAGCGCTTAATCCTACCATGATAATCCTGACTTGCTCTACTGACCGACAGAGAGAAAAGAGACGGAGCGTTGAGACTGGTGTGACATCTCAGGAAAGTACCCAGCTGACCTGACTGACTCTACAAAGACCTTATTTACTCGTTCAAATAGTTAAACAGCCACTAAGATGGTAATACATTTAAAGGCAGTAACACTGCTGTGGGTGGATGTTCAAATATCATGAGAGTAGGGCTGCAACAAATTATCATTCTCAATTTATCTGCAGAGCATATTCTTCATTACACCATAAAAAAGAGGAAACAAACCCTGAACACCTGTGTTCACGAAGCCTTTGCATGTGCAGCCATGCATGCAGCTGACTGCTGTATGTGTGTGAGTGTTTGTTTGCGTGTCGTGACTTTCAGATAATGTGACAGTTTGGAGAAGTGCGGGTATTACTCACAGAGAAAAAAGCTAAAAGTATTTTTCTGTGGAATCTGGTTGAGATTCCAGCAAACTGGTTCTAAAGTTCAACCTCAGGAAATTTTGACAAGCCTGGAAGATGCTTCTCTGTCTGTACGCCACCAATGTGCTGGAAAGTGATTTCATTTATACATGTTCAATTTTAGTCTAACATGTTTCAATCTGCTCTAGTATTTTATGTTGAACCTGCCTGCAGAAAGGATGTTAGATCAACCAATCAGCTTCTGCAAACCTCAGTGACGTATAACTCCGTTAGCATATATCTGCAGTAGACTTGAGCAATCTATTTTTCATACCTTCCTGTAATGTCACCATGGTACACGCGATATGACAATTTCAGTGTGGATTTTAGAACATTTCTATGATTTCAGGATATTTTTTATTTGAGGACTTTTCTTGAATTTAATGACATTCGCAGGATTTTAAGGCTTTTCTAGGATGTTAGGACATTTCTTGCATTTCAAGAAATTTCGCAGATATTAGAACATTTCTTGAATTTAAGCACATTTATTGGATTTCAAGACATTTCTAGGATTTGGCCAGTGGACTTCAAGTTAAGTATCACTGGTTTACACCATACTGCAAATGGTAGTAGTCTTCCTGATATCAGTATTTAAGGAATAAAAGATTGTGAGTTGTGTAGGAACGATAAGAGAAATCGAAAGTCCATGCTATCCTCCGTTTGTTTTACTGGATAAAAACCTCATTGTTTTGATGAACACCCAAAAACCACCGACCAGTGCCTTTGCTATATTCTGCAGGCTGTCCTGCCATTTTTGGTACACTCAATACAAAATTCAGTCACAATATGTCAACAAAACTAATATTCTTACACCCATTTTCTTTAGGAAACACTAAAAGAGAACCACACACCTTATGAATTCATATTTCTCTCTTTTACCAAAACAATGACTTCCATGTCACGAACCTGTTCATTTTTCGAAGCTCAACTTAACAGGTTAGAGCAGCCATCCTGACGGGAGGAGCAGCGCTGCTCAGCTGCAGCACATCTAGAAAAAACGATGATCGACGATTTTTTCCGCATGGCGCGTGTGGTTTTCAGCAATGCATTTTATTGTGAAATATTTTCAGGACCGTGATGTTGACAATGCAGTGGCTTGCAAGGCTACACAAATAAGTGGAGTATGTGCTTTTAATTGTGGAAAGACAGCAGTTACAACAGTAGGCAGCTATGCAGCAGGGCTGCAGCAACAAACGCTAATGTGAACAAACATGCTCACACATGCAGTGTGGCCCAGGTGTAACCTTCAGGGCATGTGATGCACACTGCATGCAAAGCATCCTAATTACAGCCTCCAGGATAAAGTTAATAGATGAGGGTCTGTATTTTTGACAATTTTAATCAAAACCACACTGTCTGGATTTCTAAATACTCTGGTATACTGTAATATCTTGATACCGTCCATGCTTTATCTGCAGAAACCCTCATAGAAGTGTAACTCCTACACAACTCATCTACCACTTTAACTGCGCTGCGGCCAAACAAATGATGAGAATATGCCAAGACTACAAATGCTGGTCTATTTACATGTTCACTTCCTCATTAGAAACAACAAATCTCCTTCACTGTGTCCTTACATAAACCCGCACGAAAAGAAAAAGAGCTCTGATGTTATTAGAGGTTATTAGAGTCTGTTCTTTATGCAGCTCACACAACTGAAACTCAAGTGGAAACAGACTGATATCCAGATGAAATTCAGCCATCTACCATTTCATCTTACACATCTGACTGACTGTTTGCTCGAGGAGAAATATGCTGGTTTGTGATCTATGGGAATATTGACAAACCACTTATCATAAATCACTGCGTGTCACAGAGCAGAGGAGACATTTGTCAGAAGAATGTGACGGTGCAAATTCCTCTGAAACCAGTTTGAGAGTGAAACCTGATGATAACACGCTACAGAGGATTGTTATTACCATCACTTGTGTTTTATTTCCCTATAATTTAAAAAAAACACTATTTAAGCTTTGTGTATGCATTTAATTCCCTCCATATCCGCATCTGTATCAGGCTGGTGTCATTCTTTATTTTTCTTATTGTCAATAAATCCCATTAAAGTCTCTAAATTCTTGATAACTTTCATCTCTTTCAATGGCTCTTAGCCCAAAGCCCATTGCTTCCTACCGAAGACATAAATCTCACAAACATATAGTCAGATTTCTGCAAAAAAGGTTCAGTATATACAAACTATGCCACCTAAAATACACGGGACATTTTGTGCACTGCCCTGGCAATTATGTTTCAGACAAATGGTCACCATAATAACGCAACTCTGCTGAAGCAACAGAGACTGTTCAAACAGCAGGTCGATGGTTTGTTTAACGTTGTGTTTGAGCAACTCTGGTTGACTCAAAGAGAGAAAAAGGAGAGTGAGGGGAAAGCAGACAGGTAGGGTGTGTCAACATCAGGTTAATAGTTTGTTCAGTGAAGTCTCGTGTGTTCACCACAGTGGACTGCTTCGTGCTTTATCTGTGAAACAAAGAGGTTTTTATCAAGTGAAGCAAACAGAGGAGAGCATGGACTTTCTGTTTCTCTTATCGTTCTTACGTAACTCACAATCTTTCATTTCTTTAATTCTGACAGCAGGCGGATCTCTACCAATTGTTCTATGGTGTTGGGTAGTGATACTCAATTTACAGCACGCAGGCCGTTTTCTTGGTCACAAAAAAAGTAGATTCACACCAAGAATTGTCTTTGTACTTTAAGTGTACATAAGATGCCAGAGCGCATAAAACTGCATCACAATAGAGCTTGTTTACTAATAAAAAAGGTCCAATGGAGGATCCCCGCAACACCCGCCCGTTTTCATAAAATACAGACCTCCTTAAAAGACCTCCTAAAGACCTCCTTAAATCCTAGAAATGTCCTATAACCCTTGAAACTTCCTCAACTCTTAGAAATGTCCAAAAATCATAGAAAAAGTCCAAGAAAAATCATAAAATCCTAGAAACGTCCTAAAATCTGAGAAATGTTCTGAAACCCCATAAATGTCCAAAAATCCCAAAAAACATCCTCAAGTCTGAAGTCCTAAAATCCCAAAATGTCCAAAAATGCTAGAAACATCCTATAATCCTTGAAACTCCCTGAAATCCTGGACATGTCCAACAACCCTTAGAACATGCTAAAATCCTACAAATATCCTAAAATCTGAGAAATGTCCTGAAGTCCCAGAAATCTCCTAAAATCACAAATACATGCTGAAATTCTAAAAAAAAAAAACCCAAAAAACCCAACATGCTAAATCCTAGAAATATTCTAAAATCCCAGAGATATCTTAAAATCCTACAAATTTGCTAAAATACTAAAAGAAACATGTCTGGGGCTGCTCTTACTGTCATTTTGCAAACATGGCCCCCAAAAAAAGCAAGTTGAACATCCCTGGTGTGGGACTTGCTATGGAGCGTTCTTTTTTCTTCTAAATGCTTAATTTGTCCTAAAAGTGTATCTGAGAGGCAGAAAGTCACCTCTCAGCTCTCTCAGGTGCCCGGCTCAATCGATTGACTTCCAGACTAAAATCTTGTGGTGAAAGCTGAAGTCACGCAGCCTGCAGTGAGGCTGAGTAAAGAAACAAAGGATGTAGAGAGATCAATCATTCATTTCTCCCTCCTTCTCTCTGCAGCAGCAGCTGTCTTGTGGCAGACAGGTCAACTGGACGTCTGCGTTACACGGACCGTCTCTCCATCACTGGCAGACAGGTTAACAGCAGAGCGACAGACATAAAGCACCACTGGCAAATTCCTCAAAAAAAAACCAGGCTGACAAAAAAAAGCCAAACTTTCTGTGGAGTTTCTAGTAGCTTTACGTCCAAATCCTGCTCTGAAACCCTCCATTTATAACCAGCATTTTTTCCGATGTTTTGTTTTCCTTTCCTCTTCTACATTATTTTACTAATGTTATGAAGAGGAAGTAGATGGCAGCTGATCTCCATGTGACTTTTGTCTGTTTCTGTTTCTTTGCATACATTTGTGTCCCTCCTTTGGCTCCTTAGTCATGCCACTCAGTCTCTTATTGATCATTAATCTGTGTCTCCAGTCAATATACTTCTTAGATTAAAATTACAGGGTTCATACTCATTTTTACCAATACATTTCAGTGACTTTTCCATGATTTTGAGGCAAATTTTCAAGACCCTAGATTCTCTGAAACAACCAATGATACTCTTTATCAGTTCTTTTTCATTGCTGTATTATAGCTTTTCTAAATATATACTTTAAAAAAAATGAATTCAGAATAGGATTAGAACTGAATATTTAGAAATAACTTTATTTATTTATGGTGCAAAAGGGGGACTCAGGTCGAATAAAGCACTGGGGGAGGAACCTATATTTTTTATTTTGGCAATTTTATTTATATCATTTTTGGTTATTCAAAAAAGCATAAAAGTTTTCCTTAAAAAAAACACCAAAAATAACACCATTTATCACAGACAGAAACTGTAAAAACAATACTTTTTGATGGATTTTCAAATTTCCAATGGTCCTTAAGCACTTCATGTGTTATTATACAGGTTTGTGACACAAAATTCCATGGCTTTTCCCAAAATTTAGGGGTATAATTAATTTTTAAAAAAATTTCCAGGCCTGGATATTGCTATTTCTAATTTCCATGACCATTCCAGGTTTTTCATGGCCATACAAACCCTGAAACTAGAAAAGACTGCAACTACAATTCAGCAAAACCTTCAAAATCAACATTAAATAAATAAATAAACTGCAATCTTTTACGCATCATAAAACTAACCCACATCCATAACTTTAAAACGGAATTAATGTTAAAAGTTTCGTATAATATCACTAAAAATAATGCATTCATTTTCCAATCAAAAGATTTGACTCGATATAAGACAATTGCCAAAACTTCCTCTTTCAAAAAAATCCTCACTGTCCTCTAAACATGGTGCCTGCTGGTAGCTCCATCAGTGGGGAATAATGATGTAAATCCACACCCTCCATTGACCTGCACTCATTCATACCGTCTCATCACCTCCGTCTCTCTACCTGTTGACTCATGTTCATCCATCACTCCGCCTTCCTTCCAAACTTTCCATGCTCAGCTCAGGTCTCTGCTTTGCTTCTCCAAAGTCGAATTTCTAGACTGAACACGCCAGAGTGGATCCGTCTGATCTAAAAGGTCGTTTCAAATGATGTTGAAGGCGTGGCCATCTTAAACTGAACATGAGACACAACCAGTGGGCTCTCTGTGGATTACGACATATTGTCGGCTGCAGAACCCATGTCCCGATATCTGCTGCTTTTGTTCCGCTAGCTTTGAGTTACGCCCACACGTTTTCTTTAGCTCAGCAGTGTGCATATTTTCCGACATACATATTTTCCTTAACTGTCCAAAAATTGCCCTTTTTTAAATTCATAGTTTTTTTCACAAAAATGTGATTTTTTTTTGTGATTTTAGAATCGAAGATTTTTTTCCTCTCTCTTTTTTTGGTGATTTTTTTATTTTTACTTTTTGGAGTTTGGAAGGGTTGTTTTCTGTAAAAGATTTTGGCCAGTTATTATTATTATTATCATTATTATTATTGTTGTTATTATTGGGCAATTTTTAAAGAAAACATTTTGACAATTTGTATTTTCTTTAAAATCTTTTGTGTGATTTTAAAACTCACAGGCTCATGGGTTTGGAAGGCATATTTAACTTTTTTTTTTTTCAAAACCACAAAAAAATTTGATGGTTAAATTTCATAGGGATGTATCTCAATCTAATTTTTGGGCATCTATCCCAATCTTGGACATTCAGTACTTCACATCTGCTGATACCTGAGTCTGATCTGATACTTATTTCCTTCAGCGTTAATTAAATATTCATTTGACACGCTGAATGAACAACAGCTTATTGTTCAGAAGCTACCTGATACAAATCTGATTTTGATCTGCTTTATTTGAAAACCAAAAATGATTCATTAAAATCACATGCAAACTATGTACAGCTTTTTTCCATTTAAGAAAGAAAAAAAATGTACATATATATATATTTATATATATATATATATATATAAAAAATTTTCTATTCATTGTAGTTTCTTTTTGCAGTTTTTTTTTCTTTTACCTTACTATGTTTATTTTTATGCACCATAATACAAAGGCAAATTCCTTCTACATAAAAAACCTTCCTGGCAACAAACCTGATCGTGATAAAAAATATCCCTGCATCGTCCTCAGTGACCAATCTTTGATTTCTGCGAGGTTTGATCTCCTCATTTTCTTTCCTCTTTTCTTGTATCATGTTCTTCCTTCTGTCCTGTATTTCCTTCTGTTTTGCACATTTACCTCCATCCTCTCCTCCCTATCACACACACTTTTAGATGTGTGTGTTGCCATGTTCTACAGTACGTGTTTGTTAGTCCGTTCTGAAGTATGAGTTTGTGTCCACGCCCATGTTCACCTGAGGCTGCCTATTTCCCTGTCAGCAGTGAGACTTCTCTAAAGATCAACCGCGCGCGTATACACACATACACACACACACACATACACACACACACACACACACACACACACACACACACACACACACACACACGCACACACACACGCACACACACGCACACACACACTAACACACACACACACACACCCACACACACACACACACACACACACGCTAACTAACTATCAGGAACTATAAAGAAGTATATCATTGATGTGACTCAGCCTTGATGGCATCACATCACATTATGGCCTGTGGTTTCAGGGTGTGTATACGAGTGTGTGTGTGGGAAAAGCCTGTATTTTACTCTACACACATGCACACACACACGCACACACGCACACGCACACAAACACAAACACAAACACAAACACACACACGCACACGCACACGCACACGCACAGTTAATTATATATAGACAAAACTGATTATAAAACCGAGTAATGCAGTCATAAACACTGTTTACTATGGTGTGTGTGTGTGTGTGTGTGTGTGTGTGTGTGTGTGTGTGTGTGTGTGTGTGTGTGTAAATTGAACACGGCTGTAGCTCAATGTTGAAAGCTATTTGCTATTCCATACACACGCACACATGCACACACACAGTGCTGCCAGCTCAGTCTTAGTTCACCTACAGTACACAGTACAGGACGGATAACACACGCACACAAACAGCTAACACACACACACACACACACACACACACACACACACACACACATTTTCACCTAACACTGAGGGAAGGAGTGTGTTAGGTCGACGGTTGTTTTGGGCGACATTTCCCTTTGAAGTCACGTTAACGAGGAGGATAAATTCAATACTCAAACATTCATGAAATCCTCCTGCACAGAGAAATATACATCAGGAGGAGCTGGTGGGGTGAGAGAAGGAGAAGAGGAGTAGATGGAGACACAGTACAAAACCCGGAGCAAACACGAGGCTGAGGAGTGAGAGTGAGGGAACGCACTGAGCGTGTCGGGATGGAGGAGCGAGGAAGGTCGATGGCTCATAATGTCACTGCTGATATCGCTGAGACAGAAATCAATAAGCCGTCTGTCTCTCTGCACTAAAACTTAAAGGTCCCATGAAGCTGCTTCAGGACGGCGATTTTTCTGCTGAACTGTGACATGCTGCTTACATACAGGACGGGAATCTGTCTCTTATGCCCACTAAAATATTAAATAATACTATAAGACAATTATGACACAAAATTTGTGTTATTTCTCCCACAGAGCTATGGACTGTCACGTCCATATGTTCAATTAACCCTTTGAAACCTGGAGCGACCTCACTTTTCTTGGGCTGCTTTGATGTGCCTTTCACGAGTATTTAACTCTTTGACCACTAAGGAATTTGGCTTGATTTCTGAGATGGGAATAAAAGGCAATGAGGAATTTGGTAGGAATGTCCCAGGATCTGCATAAAAATAGTGGATTTAGAAAATAATTTTAAAAAAGCTAGGGGACATTCAAAATTTAATTATATTACACATACATATTATATATTTAATTAAATTAATTATTCTAATAACATATTTAAAATTATGCTCCTGAATTTATATATATATATATATATATATATATATATATATATAAATTCAGGAGCATAATTTTAATATATATATATATATATATATATATATATATATATATATAATCTAATTTTGAGGTAATTTTCCTGTACTTTTTACTAATTTCTTACTAATTTTTGGATCATTTCTCCTCTCACTGCTAATTGCCACCTTCCCATGTTTTTAAAGAAATCAAGCCCATTCTGCCAGCTTTCAAAGGGTTAAAGAGAGCACAGACGTCCAACTTTAAAGGACAGTTTACCCCAAAATCATATCTACATATTTCTCCTCTTAGCTGCGGTGCTATCAATTAATCTAGATTGTTTTGGTGTGAGTTAATAAAAACACCTTTTTGTACTCGTTATAATAACTCGATATTTGCAATACAGACATTTTTCACAGTGTAAAAATAAACATTTGTCCCTAAGATGTAACAAATCAGATGCTGCAGGGTAAAACAAGCCCACACTCACGGCTCTGGGAGCGCGTCCACTTAGCCAGTTTAACTGAAATATTTCTCAGTGTTTTGACCTTCCGTCCGCACACCGCCAACGATTTCTCACCCAAACACTGAGCTTCATAAAAACGCTCTCCAAAGCGGAAGAATATAAAAAAGCTTTTGATTTGACAACCTGCTCAGACGGTCAGAGGCTCTGTGGCAAACTGTTGTCCTGACAAAAACTAAGTTTTTGTTTAAGTTTACTTTCTGTCACCTCTAACCCTCTCAGCCGATCACACAATTCAGCTCTTGTCGACTTCATGATGATAAAATAGTGTTTTAAATGTTGTCTCTCATTACGGCAGCGCAGCAACAAACAAAACAGATACTGTTAGTTATGAGCTGTGATCAAATCATCGATTTGGCAGCTCTGTTTTTCGGCTGTCTAACAATCAAAACTGTGAAAATGACAACAACTAAACAAAATTTTTTTCTGTAAAATATAGTGTTGGTCAGTGATACTCGATAATCTGCCCCCAAACCATTTTTGAATTCACAATAAAAATAAAGTGATGAACCTGGAGATCGTTTTGGTTCTTTTACATACATAAAGTGCCAGAGTGCATTAGAGGTGGTGAAATTTAGATCTCTCTATCATGTAAATGTCTTGAGTTTTCATTTACTGGCTTCGCTGTTTGACAGCCAGTCGTGTTATCATGAGGAAACATGCCCACTGCCCAACCTCCGGCTTCCACTGGTTCCTCAGCGAGCGGTGGAGTCTCTACTCTACTCTACTCTACTCGCCTTTGGTATCGGGTGCTGGGGGTTGTTTTCCATGAGAAGATATTACCGCTTCAGTGTAGCTGGTCGTCATAGCGACGCTGCCCAATGTCATCTTAAACGCGTCACACACACATACGAGCAGACTGGCACTCGCTTGGATACGCTTGTCGGCCAGCAAGGTGAGGAACGTTTGCACCTTCGCGAGTGACCACGGTGTGATCTTTCTGGTTGCCATTTTGGAAAAGGAAAAAACAAATGATACAAAACTGCGGCCGCTACAATAGCTGGGCTGTTTAAAAATGGCGGGCACAGGTTTGCAGGGTTTTTCAGGGTATTCCGTGTGTGGCGTGTAATGATGATGTAATGATGGCGAAGCAATGACACAGTGACGATTCTCTCTGACCAATCAGTGGTCTGCAGTGTTTCCATGCCACCTATTAGTACCTCATAGTACCCAGTCTGCTTTTTTGGAACCCCAGGAGAGCAGGTACCAAAAGAGGTGGTAACAGGTACCAGGTACCAGGTCCTTTTTCCTAATGGACAACCAAAAAAGGCGAGTAGAGTAGAGTAGAGCCAGTACCATGTAGTGGAAACTTGTGACACGACAATACTAAAATATCGTCTGCTTTACTTTAAGCGGGTGCTTGGTTTTATACACAAAATGACCTCTAATCTGGATCAGGACTCTGTGTGTTCATGTCGACAGACTGATCCAGAGTGTGAGCTCTTCACAGGCGTGTTATGATGCCCCGAGGAGAGATTTATCTCAACAGCAACTCTCTGCTTAATTAGACATGACTTCTTTGTGTGTGTGTGTGTGTGTGTGTGTGTGTGTGTGTGTGTGTGTGTGTGTGTGTGTGTGCGCGTGTGTGTGTGTGTGGCAGATGGAAGGAGTGCCCCTGTTGGTTTTGTGCCATGTTGGTAAAATACCAGGATGTGATGCCACAAGCTCTGAATCTCACACACACACACACACACACACACACACACACACACACACACACACACACACACACACACACACACACACACACACACTCTCTCTCTCTCCACCATGACCATCCCTCTTCCCTGTTATCTGACAGCAGAAGTGACTCATGTGCTGCTCACTGTTCTCACCACAGGATGTCTGCAAGTTCCATCACGCTACATCCAAGAACAGAACGAGAACCGCCTCATGTTCCTCAAACTCGTCTCATGGAGATCTAACCTCTCACGGGTAACTCCCAACAGCAACGTGACCTTCCTGTCCACTTGAATCAGGATAGAAATAAAAACCTAAATATTTAAGTCTGAAAATGCGGAGGCTATTTAAAAAAAACACGACCTCTGATCATAAAAACTTGGCAAATTCTGTGAGTCATCTGAAGATCCACTCTTACACAATATTCCTGTATTTTTTTAAGGCTGAATCATCATCTGCGGTTTGATAAGGCATAACCATTTTCACGTTACAAGACACTGGGCCTCATGAAAAAAATGCTCAAAAAACAATTTGTTCCTACAATTACTAATTTTACAGGATTTGTGGCATTCGCCTACTTTCTCTTAGCTATGAATGAAATTTGGGAGAGGTCGTCACACCTGTCGTACAAGAATACAGAAGTCTGCCTTTCACCTCATAACTGACCTAAATGAATTTTGTGCTTAAATAAGATGCCAAAATTAACTAAAATTAACTACAACCAAGACAAACTTAATATTCTGTTAACCAGATCATCATCCTGGCTTTTCGATTTACGGACTTAAGGATTCATGCATATTTCTGCCAATAAAATGTCAGGACTTTTCCATGACTTCCAGGCAAATTTTCAAGGCCATACATCCCCTGAAACAACAATCGGTACTCCTTATCAGTTCTTTTTCGATACTATATAAATTTTTTTTTAATAAACATTACTTAATTTTTTTTCAATTAAAAACAGGATTAGAACTGAATATTTAAATATGATTTAGCGACTGCTCATTACTTATGAAGGGGAAGGGTGGTGCAAAAAGGGGGAGGCATGTCAAAGAGTTTTTTTAGGCACTGGGAAGGGATGTATGTTTTTTATTTTGGCTTTTTATTTCTTTAAACATACATGTTTTCTTAAAAATCACCCAAAAATTCCTCCGTTTCTCAAAGCCAGCAACTGTAAAAACAGAAATTATCATTGGATTTCAAATTTCCAACGGTCCTTGAACAAACATGTGTTATTACACAAGTCTCTCAAACATAATCCATGACTTTTCCTAAACTTTTCCGGCATATTCGGTTTTCCAGGCCTGGAAATGGCTGTTTACAAATTCCATGACTTATCCGGGTTTTTCATGATTGTACGAACCTCGTGAGTTGCTTTTTCTCTGTTATTTCTTTCAGTAACTTGTACAGTTCAGTAACTGCTGGAAACATTTCCTCACTCTGACAGCTGCCTCGGGTCTCTCTGCAGGTCACTCTCTCCTCTGATGCACCCGACACTGTTAACAGTTTTATCACCAACTGTAGGTTTAGGTCTCTCTTCTGATCTCAGTTGATCTCTTTAATATGCATCTAACGTCATATCAGCTGATTCTCTCTGTGACTGTAACAGTACAGCGCTGCTCCGATGATACATCGCTGGCAGCTGTGCTATTAATATTTTATAGTTTTGGGTCCTCTGATACAACACTGCTTAACTTGTTTTATTTTTTTTTGGCTTACTGATCTCTAGCAGCAGACTTTCAGCTCCACAGTGCTTGTTCAGAGCTGCAATGTTGCGCTGTTATTCTGCCTCTCTGTCCTGTATGGAGGGTACGAATGCAGAACGGGGGGGACAGAGTTGTCTTGCCTTTAAGCCTGTGGTGGAGGTAGTAACAGCGCCAAATTGACATTTTTGTAAAAGGGATGGCCAGGAGATTTAAAAAAGCAGCTAGCAATAGTCAAATAATAGCGATGGGAAAAAAATTGTTATTGCCATGTTATGCTAAAACATAACACATGTACATAACATATGCTAAAATCTGGCTTTTTCATGCAATGCTCTGATCAGCATTGATGGAAACACAACATGCAGGTGAATGCACTAATTCAGCTCCTTGACTAGCGGGATGCAATGATGCACCGACCAAATTACACTGTCTCCAGCTCATCTGCTGCAGAGCTGTGCACACAACTCTGCTCCACTGGCAATAGGAAAGCAGTCTATAGCCTATTTTTAGAGGGTTTATCAGTGTTTAAAAACTTGTGTACTCACACTTATTTTGGTGGAAAAGTGGTGTAAGACATATAAGATATATAATGATAATTATTATAAATATCCTTTAAAAAGAAATCTAAAAATCCTCCTCCCTTTGTAACTACACATTTTCAGGACATTTCCTTGTCACCTTTTACTAATTTCTAACAGTTTGTGTAACATTTCTTGCCAAGTTGGTCTTTTTTTGCCCTTTTTCCCTCATGATTTTTAAGGATATTTAACCAATTTACTCAGGTTTCAAGGGGTTAAAGAGCTTATGAAAGGCATCTGAATGCAGAACAAATAAACTGATGTCGATCCAGGGTAAAAAAAAAAAAACACAAAGAGCAAAATATATAAAAACGAAGCCCACTAGCTGTGACAGACTTCAAATGAAGTACTGCCATTGTGAGTTGATTTTTGACCATTAGCTTCTCACCAGTGAATGTATTCATATATTGTTTGTTTACCAGCGTTTGTGTGGCATCATTTTATTATCCTGCAGTTTCTTGTCACTTATTGTAGAATATATGCACAGTCAGACGCCAATTATGTTTGTGAAAAGCAACAATTAGACAGTAAAATTGGGCATGTCAACACATCAGTCAAGCTAAACTCAGTTCAAACGTTGGAGCAACAACTCCTCAAACAACAGAGCCTTTCCGCCTGTTTTGGACAAAAAAGGATGCACTCTGGGCCGACTGGAAAAGTAGAAGCTGCTAACGATGAACATCTGAGAGCAGTGAAACTCAGACAGACAGACAGACAGACAGACAGACAGACAGGCAGCAAAGGGCAGCCTGCTTAACAAACATCAAAGAGCACACAGCTGGTAAAATCCACCCCCATCCAGCTCTGTTACCCTCTCCGATGGCCCACTTCCAGTTTTAACCTCTGCTCATTCATTACCCAATCAACATCCCCAGCACACACATCCACTCAGTCTAAATCCAGACAATAATAACCCATATTTTATAAGGATCTCAAGCTTACTCATTCATTTATGGGAATCTTTCTTTCAAATTCCACCTCGTTTTAGCATTATGATAGCACTTCAACATTATTTAAAGCTTTCCAGCACTTGATGACTCAACCGGTCGGAGAAGTATGAGGCTGACAGCCATTATAAAAGGAAGAAATGTAAACATGGCGACTACATTTGAGGAAGTGCAAATGTTAAGTGAAGCAATGCAGCAAAATCTCCATTATAATGGATTGAGCAGCCATAAATCCAAGGTTTGGAAATCACAAGTGGCCCAACAAAACAATCAAGATTCTGAGGTCACGACACAATATTATTTTACTTTACTTTTTCCAACTAGGGCTGCAGCAAAGTTATGGCGTGGTGTGAGAGTTGACAGTTATCATACTATGTCGAAAAAAATGCAAAAAAATGGCTGAAACACATTTTTATCTGTGTATTTCCATGACTTTTTCATGACTTTGAGGCAAATTTAAAAACCACACTTTCTATGTAACAACCATCGATACAACTTATCGGTTCCTTTTCATTATGTTATAACTTTAAAAATATTTGTTATTAAAAAAACAATGAATTCACAACAGAATTTGAACTGAATATTAAAGTATAACTTAGGGACTGAGACGGTAGGGGGATGCAAAAAGGGAGAGGCATGTCAAGTAATTTTTTGGGCAATGGGGAAGGACTTATTGTTCTTTGGTTTCAGGGAGGGACATATAACTTTAAATGACTGTGTTTTGTATTAATTTTACTGATGATATTTAAAGGATAACCCATGTGCCTATGGGTTTGCAAGGCTAGTTTTATTAAAAAAGAAAAGAAAAAGAAATTAGGTTATCTTTTTTCTTAAAATGTTTTTGGTGATATTTTTAAGAAAAAATATGGTCTTTTTTGTCTTTCAAAAGAAAAGAAAAACTTTTTGGCAATGTCTTTCCTCTAAAAATGACCAAAAATTACACCATTAATAACAACCAGAAGCTGTTAAAACAGAAACTATCGTTGAATTTTCAAATTTCCGACATATTGTGTGTAATTATAATACTTTGTGAAACAAAATTCAATGACTTTTCCTAAACTTTCAGGGTATATTTAGTTTTCCAAAACTTTTCCAGGCCCTGAAAATAATATTTGCAAATTCCATGATTTTTCCAGGTTTTCCATGACCGTACGAACCCTGCTTCTAGTTGCTGGCCCAACAAGTGTAAGTGTGGATTTTAAAGGAGAAAGAACAGAGAGAAACAAAAGAAAACACAACAATTACATTGTGAAAAGAGAGACGTGAATGTGAGGAACTTATGCCAAAGTTCCCTTTTAAAAATAACCTACAGGTTAAACTTAACAAAATTAAGTTCACAATTTGTTGTTCTTACTGATTTATATTGAGTTTGAAAAGCTTAATTTAGTTCAGCCAAGCTGTGGTGGTTATTTAGTGGTCTAATTCTTTCATTTGGGGTACTCAAACTCGTTCATTTCAACTTCATCTTCCTAATCTATTCAAAATTAATACATCTGTTAGCTCAGCCAGTGTGGTTCATTTTGGATTTGACCAACTTCTAAAAATGTCACAAAATTAATTTTTAAAGCTGAAAATCCATATTATTATAAGGGCTAAGGGTCAACCAACTCCAGAAGTCATTTTTATAGTGTAATAATACATAAAATGTGAAGAATTCACACGTAAAATATTCAGCAAGTAAAATGAAAATACACAGCAGAAAGATCACTTTTTAAGCATAAAATACAATGGAAGAAAATGATAATAAAGGTGATGGGATGATCTCAGGGAAATAAATATGATATGTAATTGTGTATTTCTTTACCTTCATGTCGTTCATGATGAGCTGGAAGAGCCCTCCCAAGGCGCTGCATTCCTTCTCTATACCCGCATCCATTTTTCCACAGGCTCGGAAAAAATCCTCCTCAACTTCCCAAACTTTTTTCTTTTTTTTACCTCCCCCCTAAAAAACTTCCAGCCAAGTTTAGAAATACTCCTACAGGAGAGGCTTTTTATTTAATAGAAGGGGGAGAGTTACAACACCCCGAGGGCAAAGTCCACCTTTTTAAAAAAAACAGCCAAAAACAGCAGCGGAAAAAAAGGAGGAAAAAAACATTGAGGAGTAAAATCCAGGTCGACTGAGACTAACGTTAGGCTTCAGTCAGCCGATGCTACCAGCCGGCCAACTCGATAAACGCCCCAAAAAACACCACATCGTGCCTGAATCACACGGCAGACTGTCTGGAAAATGTCTGACAGGTTTTTTTTAAAGTTTGTCCCGGCTGGTTGAAGTCCCGGGTTCAAGGAAAACACAGCTAACCGCAGCTAGCTAACTCGGCTAGCTAGGTTAGCGTCAGCAACCTGTGACTGTGTGTGCGTGCGTTTCCAAAACACGCAGTCGCCGATCAATCAATTCGCCCAAATTAATCGATACGGCTCTTCTCTGCCGTCCAGCTCGGGTTTAAACCTCCACAGTCGTTGTTTCTTGAAGTGTGTCCGAGTGATTTCACGTTGTTTCCTTGCGAGTTTTTGAGGAGAGAGGCAGCCGTTTTTCCTCCGGTTACTCCAACGGGAGTCTGAACCTAAAGTGAATGAGAGAGTCCGCGAACAGCGCGGCAAGTTAGCCGCAGCGACGCGAACTGACATCCGGCCAGGAGTTTCACAATCAAAGCTTTAAAATCAAAACGTGTTAAGCGCCTTTCATACAGACTAAACTTAGATAACCTTAGAAAACAATGAACAAAACAGAAAATATATTATTAATACATTTTCTAAATCTACTAATTTCTTACTGTTTGTGAAAAATGTATGTTTATGTTTGTGTTTTCCCCATTTTGAAAAGGAAATCCCATCAATCCACTCACGATTTAAAGGTTAAATTACTTGTGAAATGCCCCCCCCCATAAAATTTTAACTTGTATTGTTGTAATTACCTTATTTCAGTTCATTGCAGTCTTTAAATCATTTTTTTGTCCTGTTTAAGCCACAAAAGCACTTTTTGAAAAGTTCTGTATTATATATGCTAATTAAAGGTTACTATTCCTACTACTACTACTACTACTACTACTACTACTACTACCATCACTACAGGTGACTGCTAATTATCAAATATACAAAACAGTTAAAGGCTCATAATGAAATTAAATATTTTACTGTGTCAGTAAGTCAACACTAAAACATCCACTTACCTACGTATTATACTGTAGCCTGTATAGCTTGCTGTATGACATATACAGTCTAAAAGACATGTAGACCTAGACATACTTATACTGTACATAACCATCCACTTCATGTGTATGATATCTTTTAAATTACCCATTCAACATTTGTTCTTTTGCACTATGGTATCTGTTTATAATTTACAGAAACACTAGACTTATAGCCTATAGACATTGTGTGTTTATGGTCATCATTGCTTTAAATGTAATTAAAAACCTATTATTTGACCCATTTGTACATGTTGTAGATGCAGTTTTATTGATTCTTTATTCAGCTTTGTTGGTCTTTTTCAGCTGTGTATCTGTTTCTCACTCTTTCCATTGGAACTGTATCATTAAAGACAACAAAAATGGGAGTCATATTCCTTATGTCTGTACTCACACTACTCACACTAAAAATATAGAGAGCATGATAAAAAATAAGATGATGATTATTCATCAATCTATATTCCTCTTTGAAGATCATCAATCACAATCATTTTACAAATTTTACTTTTTATGACCTGAAATAATTAAGTACATGTATTCAACTTACTCTATATAATTTAAAGTAAATTTAGAATAGGCTTATTTGAAAAGATGACAAACTGGCAAACTATTTTAATTTATTTATTTGATGCCTTTGTTTTGAATGCCTTTCCATTTCCGGTCGATGCCAATTTCGCTGCGCTTGACGCAGCTGCGTTTCTGTGGATGGGAAGGTTTGTTTTGTGTCGAAGTAGCGGCGGTCCTGCAGGGCGGAGTTAGGTAAAAAATGTACGCAAATTTCGGCTGCGTCTTTACCTTATCAAAACTTTACTCTTGAGGTGTCAACAAATATCTTCATGTAGGCATTTAAACAGAAGCATATGAATCGACCAAGTGCAATGTTAACCTAAGGCAACAAAACCACCTATGTTTGTGAAAAAACACACATTACAACATTTCCAGCAACCCGCAACACTTGTCTTTAGAGTTCAGCATACACGTCGAGGCTATTATCTGCCTCTGTGTTTTATTTGGGACTTTGTCTGTTATCCAGGTTTATCCTCGCTCTTGCACAGAGTGATTTAATTTTATTAGGGTGGGCGATACTACAAAATATACTTTAAATCAGAATCAAATTCTGATATTTTTTTTATGTCTTTCGTACAAAGGGACAGCAGTGTGTCTTCATTTATGAGCTGAATAATCAGTCTGTTAAAGTAACGTCTAACAGTTTAAAAGCAAACTCAAGACCTACTTTTTTTAGTTTGGCTTTTACATCTATATTCTTAAATATGCATTGCCTACACCTCTCCAAAAAAGACAGCCAGTGAACTCTGTGTCTGTGTCAGGTGTCTGGATGTTTAAGCATTTCCGCCCTAAAACCCTCTTCTTTAATCTGCAGCTCTAAGTTCTCTTTCTGGTCGTTTTTCCCCCTTTTGTTCAGCCATCACTGCAATTATTTTTTAATTTAAATTACAGTCAGGTTGTGTGCTGTGTGTGCACAATGCATATGTTGTTTATGCATGTTGTTTTTAGTGTAAACAACAACACAACAGCAGTGGAGAAGCAAAGAGTGCATGCACTAGCATCGTCTAAACAGACAATTTTACTCTTGAAATACAAATGAGTACAGACTTAGAAGAGAGATTCCTATTTTGATATTGATCCTGTTGCCGCTGCAATCAGTCGAGACAAATCTTTCTAAATGAATGGCTAAGATTTCTTTTCCAACCATATTTTTCAGTGTTTCCATAAGAAAAAGAATGTTTAAGGCAACATTAACCATGCCAAACATAATTACATATACATATGATAACAGATGACAAGATTGTAAAGGTATATCAGGGGAAAAAAATAATTCAAAAAAAGGAGAAAAAATAGAAATAAAAAAATAAATGAATGAATAAACAAGATACGTTCACACAACAGGTTTCCAGCACCTACTGTGATTCTCCACATTAGTTCACCTGCATAGGATAGATACAACGTACATACTATGTGTATAAGGTCACTTTAAGTCACATTTATCAAAGAGTAAATAACAATTAAAAATAAATAAAATAAGTAATAAAACTTATAATGACAAACAAAATAAAAAAATAAGTAAATTAATAATAATAAAAATATACAAATAATATTAATAATACAAAAATACATATATAGAAATGAATAAAACATTTAAAAATGAAGTAAAATAAAAAAAAAATAGATATATAACAAATTAACTTAAATATTAAACAAAACCAATATATGGCTAAGATTTTATTAATTTCATGACCTGTAATATCCCAAAATCTAGAAAGC
Organism: Plectropomus leopardus; assembly: GCF_026936395.1. Classification (NCBI taxonomy): domain Eukaryota; kingdom Metazoa; phylum Chordata; class Actinopteri; order Perciformes; family Serranidae; genus Plectropomus; species Plectropomus leopardus. The sequence continues at coordinate 38,867,729 of NC_142177.1, forward strand.
CTGCAGCCATTGTCAAACTTAAGGCACTGGGAAAAGCTCTGCATAAAATCTTGACCTGAATAGCTATTAATCTCAGCTTAGTTTTCTTAGCTGTTACAGAACCTAAAGGTTCACACTCTCAAAAGCTAAAACAAAGCTATTTCACAAGTAACAGAATAATGTGGTGTTCAAGTGGTGGCATATAGATGTACAAACTAATAAAAGTATGTATTATTATGCAAAAACATGCAATTCAAATGGAAAACATGCTAAACATTTATTTGGGAAAATGAAAATGAAACTTCGGGGCTGTGAAGCAATACAGACCCCCATAAACAATTCCTGCAAGGCCCAAAAAAACCCAATATAATCTGACAAAAAGAAAAGATGAAAGTTTATATAATTCTGCAGCCTGTTTTTGCTGTAATTACCTCCTACATTCCTAATTTCTCTGAGTCTGAGCGAGTCATCGGTGTGCAGCAGTCTGTCATCACCCACATTCAGTGGTCAGCAGGAGTTTGATCAGCCTGGTGCTCAGGACCTGACGGCTCGTTTTCAGGTCCGCTGCACTACGAGTTTACACAGCGTCTGACACCTCCTGCTCCATCTTTTGAATGTCAGAAATAAATAACATTTTTTTTATAACTTTCTTGAACAAACAATCACAGCCACTTCATGCAGCAATCAATGTGAGAAAGTAGGCATGGTTCAAACCCGCTCTCAAGGTCTCTTTTTCATTCCTGACCCAAATATTTTGCTACTTTGTCACTTTTCGTGTGAATACCTGACTGTAACATTAATGCCCTTGAGCAAAAGATGACCTTATTCTCCCTGACAGCAGGCTTTCTGCTTTCATGTGTGACTATGTGGGACAACCATTAACACTTTTGCCTTCAGACATGAGAGAATTTACAGTGGAAAAAAAGCTTAAGTGACTGATTTATTTGAAAATGTGAGCTCTATTTATGCTCCTCACTTTATTTTTGTCATATTTCGACCACTAAAGAAACTCTCTAACATTATTGTGAGACCAATTAACGAAACAAAATCCAAAAGATGTCCTCCCACCACATCACTCATCATATAATGTCAACAACCCAATACAACAAACATCCAGTGCACTTCACGGTACCTGTAAATTATATGCTTTTACAGTTTATACAAAAAGAGTGAAATAGCCCGTCTTTTTGCTGATGGTCTGATAGTCTTGTTTGCATATTTAGGTCAGACATTAAAATGAGAATGTAACCAGTAAAAAAAACTCATTATAGCTGCTTAAAGTGACTTAAAAGTGGCAAACAGGCTAAGATCAGTGAATGTTAAATCGACGTCAATGTCAAATACCTTTTGGGTTACAACTTCATTCTAAGAAGAAAACAGCGTTAGCGGCACCCACACGCTTTCATTATTTTATTTATTTTTTTAAATCAGTCCCTACAGGATTTAAAACACTGATTACACAGCAGCTTTAAAAAAATGTAATGCAAGTTGCAATATTTTTAGGCTTTATTTTAGCAATGAAATTGTGCTATATACATGTTAAATTAATAAGTAAATATCATATATGCATGCTAGATATCCTGCCAAATTCAACTACCTCATGAATATAAAGCAACCTGTTATATCAAAAATTCTATATTTATTTCCAGCATGCTTTGCACGCTGCATCATTAGATTGTCGTCTTACAGTCAACAAATTTTACAAGTTCCATATATACTTTTTAATATAGATATAAATATAAATTTTTTTTTAACCATTTACCATTTTTTAACATTTACCATTTTCATCTAGTCCTTGTTTTTAGCTGTTATTCCTACTTCAGTGCAAGTAAATTGGGTGCAACCAAAAAACGAGTTATATTTCTTGTATGTGTATATTCTTACAAGATGATCCTTATTATGATTTCCTTTCACATGATTTTGGAGCAAACCTAACAAACAGATAAACAAACAAACCTAACAACTGTGGGATAAGCATAAAATTAGGGGGAAAGGCAACCACAAATTTGGGATGTAGGGGATTTAGACTCTCCATATATTTGTGACCAAAATTTGAAAAAAATATAGCGTACTGTGTGCACAAATAAATCTGAGATACATCAGCTCATGCTCAATTTGTATTTCTTACTGTTTTATGTAGCAACCTGCAGATAGTAAACACAAAGTCACGGTGTATTTCACTGATTCACCCGGCAACAAGCTGAGTCACAGTGCCAGCAGTCTGGTTACCGTGGCAACCAGCATGCCACAGCAGAGCATGTGTTGTGTTTTGCTGAATCACGAGACCACTATATCTCCCCATCAAACACCAGGCCGGCCTCCACACAGGGTGATACAACAACAGTCATAAAAACAAGCAAACGTGACTGCTCTATTTTCACACTGAGGTTTTTTTCACTCAGTGATTTGACTTTTATGAGATTTTAGTCAGATAGTCAGACACTCATCCTCAGGCCGACTCAGAGCTGAGTGCTGCATTTCCGATAAAACACTGACACCTGCTGACGTGAAGCACACGCAGACAATAAAGACAAGCCCCAGAGACGGCTTTTAATGTCTTTAGTCTGTATGCTTTAAACAGAGTCTCTTTACTCAGGGGCCACTTTGGCAAAATGACAGGGGGCCAAGGGCCAGTCGCAGCAGCCTCATACATGTTTCTAAGACTTTAGGACATGGGATTTTAAGATGTTTTTAAGATTTTAGGACGTCTCTCGGATTTGAGGACATTTCTGAGACTTTAGGACATTTCAAGGATTTTAGGACATTTCTAGTATTTAAGGACGTTTCTAGGATTTCAGGACATTTCCAGGATTTTAGGAAGTTTCTAGTATTTTGGGATGTTTCTAGGATGTAAGGACATTTCTCAGATTTCAAGACATTTCTAGTATTTTAGGATATAGTAGTCTATAGGATTTCAGGAAATTTGTAAGATTTTAGGACGTATATAGGATTTAAGGATATTTCTAGTATAAGGATGTTTCTAGGATTTCAGGACATTTCTAGGATTTTAAGGATATTTCTACTATTTTAGGACATTTCTGGTATTCAAGGATATTTCTAGTATAAGGACATTTCTAATATTTAAGGACATTTCTAGCATTTTAGGAAATTTCTAGTATTTTCGGACATTTCTGGTATTTAAGTACATTTCAAGTATTTAGGGCATTTCTAGGATTTTAGGACATTTGTCGTACTTTAGGACATTTCTAGTATTCTAGGACCTTTTGAGGATTTTAGGTAATTTCTCAAATCTTAGGACATTTCTGGGATAAATAATGTCTCTGCAGCTGATTTTTTAAAGTCAATGCTACTTGTCACCTTTTACTAATTTTCTCTTAAATATTGAATCACTTGGATTTGTTTATTGAATGCCACTGTGCTGGCTTTGATAGCTCCAGGAATCAACTGAGTCTGGTTTTTGAACTTTAGATCAATTATTCCTGAGGGGTGGTGGGAATATTTTTGCCCAATGTTTTCTTTAAAACATTATTGCAACTTGTAGGTGTCCTGAAGCCCAAACGTGCCAAGTTGTTTAAAAAACATTGCTGGTGTCATGTTATTAGCCTTGTTGTAGCCTGTAGTTCGTCGTGTGGGAGCCGCGTTCATGTTTGTGTGCTCACCTGAGACCAACAAGGGCTCGCGATATCTACACGCCAGTGTTTACGTGCTACCCAGAATCCTCCCCCACACACAGTAGTTTTAAATCCAGCAAAGGGACCTGATGCTGGCTGCTAACTCCACATGTCTCTCTCTGTTTCATTTTTGGGTGAACTATCCCTTTAAATGTCTCTAAAACATTCTTTGAACATTAGATTAAAATGTTTTCTTTAAAACATTATTGAACAATAATAATTGACACTTGTAGGTAACGTTGGCCAATGTTGTGGGAACATTCCCTGCTAAATAGGAGAGTGTCCTGAAGCCCCGTTGTGCAAAGTTGTTTTGAAAAACATCACTGGCGTCATGTTTTTAGCTTTGTTGTAGCCTGTAGCTCCTCGTGTGGGAACCGCGTTCACGTATGTGAGCTCGCCTGAGACCAGCAACAGCTCATGGAAGCCTCCCACACACACACACACACAGTAGTTTTAAATCCGGACTTGTTGCTAACTCCACAAGTCTCTCTCTGTTTCATTTTTGGATGAACAATCCCTTTAAATTTCCACTGCATGATAAAACATTATCTTTGGTTTAATAATTGATCAATAAAGCAGGATTCTGCTCTGTCCTGCGTCAGCTCAGGGATCTCTTTGGGCTGCCTGGATGAATCACACGTCGACTTGGTGAATCAGACCTGGAAGTTTGGGAGGAAGGAGCGGACTGTCGGGATGATCCGAAACATGATCACAAACTTTCCCTCCTGCTGCGTGCTGGACGCAGAGGGACGACCTGTGTCCTGGGTTCTCACCTATGCTTCATGTTCATTGGGAGTTGCGTACACTCTGCCAGAGCACAGAGGAAAAAGTTACGGCAGAATCGTGGTCATCGACTTGGCCAAGCGATTCCACGCTCAGGGTTTCCCCGTCTACGGCTTAGTAGAAGAGGCGAATGACCTCTCCTATGGGCTTTTAAAAAGGACGGGCTTCACTGGGGTCCCCTCACACCGAGAGGCGTGTATTACATTCAATGATTTTTAAATGCCTCAAAGAAGAAGTCCCTTAAAATCATAAGTTTTAAGGGAAACACGTTTGGTCGGCTCTGATCGAATACTGAGCCAATGAGAGCGAGGAAACCAAGGATGCTAAAAATAATCAGATTTGTAAAGCAGTGTGTGTTGGTGTTTTTGGGAACTGTTTACCATGTCTATTATCTGTGCTTGTTGATATATGGGGCATCACATTGTGTATATTTTATAATCTCCACAATTGAATATGAAAATATGCTGACAAAATAAATTTATTAAGTTTAAATCAAATTATGAAATAATCTATTAAATGTGTATTTTTGAAACATGTTTTGTCGTCCTGCTTCTTTCCTCACTAACAGCTTGTTGGATGTCATATTCATTTCTTGCAATTAAAAAAAAAAATCAAGATATAATTATTTATATCAAGATTTAGTTTGTAGTAGTTTTAGTTTTTTTTCAGTACATGTGTACAAAGATGCCAACAAGGTGGGGCTGTTTAGCAGCACTGATGCAGTGTTGAGAGGAGGAGCAACAACAAATAAACAAGAATTTCAAGAATGAAATCATCCATTAAAGCTCCACCTCTCTCACCTGAGAAGAAACCAGGAAACACGAAACAGAGTTTGTCGTTTTGAGAAGAGCTCAAACTGACGACGTCTACTAAGACAGGACAGAAAACTACAACTTCAAACAGCTGAAACTCAACACACTAAAGGTGAGTTTCAACAAACACGACTCAAAATTAATGTAACTTTGACTGAACCTCATACAGGGGCGAGGTGAGCCATCAGAGATTAACTGTTTCACTTTCTGTCTGACTGTGTTTTCAGCTGAACTCGGAGAGAAAATGTCTTCCCGATCAGAGGAGGATCTCTCCTGTCCTGTCTGCCATGACGTCTTCAGAGATCTTGTCGTCCTGTCGTGCAGCCACAGCTTCTGCAGAGCCTGTCTGAAGGACTGGTGGAGAGACAAACCAATACGGGAGTGTCCACTTTGTAAAAGCCTATCATCGATGAGTGACCCACCTGTTAGTTTGGTGTTAAAGAAGCTGTGTGAGTCCTTCTTACAGGAGAGACATCAGAGAGCGTCAGAGGCTCTCTGCAGTCTGCACTCTGAGAAACTCAAACTCTTCTGTCTGGACCATCAGCAGCCGGTGTGTGTCATCTGCAGAGACTCAAAAACACACAACAACCACAGATTCAGACCCATCGATGAAGCTGCACAGGAGTTCAAAGAAGAGCTGCAGAAATCCTTGAAGCCCTTACAGGAGAAACTGAAGCTGTTCGAACAAGTGAAAGGAAACTGTGATCAAACAGCAGAGCACATTAAGATCCAGGCTCAACGCACAGAGATGCAGATTAAGGAGCAGTTTAGGAAGCTTCACCAGTTTCTACACGAGGAAGAGGAGGCCAGGATCTCCGCTCTGAGGGAGGAGGAGCAGCAGAAGAGTCGGAGGATGAAGGAGAAGCTGGAGGCTCTGAGCAGAGAGATAGCAGCTCTTTCAGACACAGTCAGAGACACAGAGGACAAGCTGAGAGCAGAGGACATCTCCTTCCTGCTCAACTACAAGGCTGCAGTGGACAGAGTCCAGCAGCGCCCCCTGCTGGAGGATCCACAGCTGCTCTCAGGAGCTCTGATAGACGAGGCCAAACACCTGGGCAACCTGTCCTTCAACATCTGGTACAAGATGAAGAGGATGATCTCCTACAGTCCTGTGATTCTGGACCCAAACTCTGCTCATCCAAACCTTGTCCTGACTAACAATCTGACCAGATTGAGACGAAGACAGAGACAGAAGCTTCCTAAAAACCCAGAGAGGTTTGGAAACTTTTACTCTGTTCTGGGCTCCGAGGGTTTTAACTCTGGGACTCACAGCTGGGACGTTGAGGTTGGAGACAACACTTGCTGGTTTTTGGGTGTGGCAGCCGAGTCTGTCCAGAGGACAGGATGGCTGAAAGCTGGATTCTGGAGGATAGGGTTCGAAGACGGTGAGTACTCAGTGCTCTCACTGCCAGGATTACCCATCAGTCTGAGTTTAACGAAGAAGCTCCAGAGGATCAGAGTGAATCTGGACTGGGACAGAGGACAGCTGTCGTTCTCTGATCCTGATACTAACACACACATACACACCTTCACACACACTTTCTCTGAGAGACTGTTTCCATACTTCAGCACTTATTTTCAGCTCCCACTGAGGATCATACCAGTTAAGGTCTAGTCTATGCCTGCTGTTAATAGAAGTAGCGTGTTTAATCCTTAGGGGGTCAGGTGGTCTCTCAGTCATGTTGAAGTTTCAGCTGTCAGCAGTAAAATAATAATAATCTTTATTTCTTTAACACTTTTCTAAACCAGAGTCACATAATGCTTCAAAATACAAGACCATAAAACATAAGAAAAAAAGCAAGGTAAAACATCATTTGCAGAAAATGCATAAAAAAACACACAAACACACCCACATACACACATGCAAACACATATACACACTTACATACATATTAAACAAAGTCAGTAAAAAGAGACAGAGGATTGAAAGAAAACAAAATAAACTGTAAAAAAGCTTTTAGCATCATCATGCCGATTAACATTAAAACTGAATTCATAAAGGACATTAAAAACTTTAAATATATGAATGTAATTTATACAGCAGTGTGTCATATTTTTAGCTGCTGTTCACCCTGTGTATTATCTCTGTTGATATCTGGTGCATTACATTGTGTATACTTTATAATTTCTAATAAACTTGTATGTATGAATGAATGCTGACAAAATCAGTCATATAAATTGAACGAAAATTGCAAAATTATCCAATAAATTTGTCGTTTTCAAATATCTCATATTGTCTCATCCTTCTTCTTTCCACACTAACATTTTATATGAAACAATTAACAATAAAGAAGTAAACAAAATAACACTTTGCACGTCCGTCAGAGGAGACGGGTGTGCTGGAGAGGGACGGATCGGCCCAAAAGCTACAAAAGGACTCCTGCACACTGCCTAACTTGCAAAATCACCTTTATTTGCGACATTTTGATACTAGACCTTCATCAGGCAAACAATTTGTGTCAAATGAGAGTCCGTCTTAATTAGGAAAGTGGTTTTAAGTCAGCAACCAATCACACTCCCCACATGAAAAAAACTATTGTTTTGACACACTGCGATATACAGGACAGAGTTGAAAAACCAATCACTCTGCATAAAAACAATTATAAATGTATCCCCAAAAATGTTTCCAGTGAATGGGTACTTAGAGGCTAAACCATATTCTCAAAAATATATATTTAAATAGCAGAAAACTATGAAAATAGTACATTCTCAAAGATGCAGGTTGCATTAATGAATGAGTCAATAGGGATACATTTGCAATGTAAGTTAAGAACAATATCAAAAATGAATAGAACCCCAAATTATACATACAACAAGGCGAACAGTTCAGCAATATGCACATAACGTTAAATGACCATCAAAGTTTAATTCTTTTAATTCAGACTGCAAACACTGAATGGTATAAGTCCCTATAAATAAACCCTAAAGGCACAATAACTGAAATTAAAAATGCAAATATTTAACAGGTTTCAACATTAGTGGGGAACCTAGCATATATGTATATATATATATATATATAAACATGCAGAAAAAAGTCAATTTAAAAAGGTATTCAGCACAGATGCATGCATATATAAATGGACATGATCTGCAGGACACATGGCTAAACACACAAATGCAGAACAAAAAGGGCAGACAGGTGTATAAACGAAAAGCAAGCCTTAATACAAATAAAAATATCCAAAAATAGAAACACAAGGGGTAACCAAAACATAAAGCCCAAATAAAGCATGAATGAAAACTAACCTGAAACGTACCAGGATAACGAGGAAGAACTCAGGGGTGAAGACAACAGCAAACACGGTGTTAACATCAGAGAGGAAGGCCAACTCACAACAAAGGGAGAAACACACACACACACCCACACAGACACACCCACACACACACACACACACACACACACACAGACACACACACACACACACACACACACACAGACACACACAGACACACACAGACACACACACACACACACACACACACACACACACACACACACACACACACACACACACACACACACACACACACACACACACACACACATACAGAAATGACACACAGCTGGGATGGGAGGACACAGGTAACAGGAGGGAAACTGTGATTGGCTAAAAATCGAAGGTGTGGCAGGAACACAAAGGTGGAACAAACAAGAATAAAAAAAAAAACAGGTGTGCAGGAAGACTAGCTGTGCTCGAAACCGCCTTTTCTATTTTTTTCAGGTCATTTAGACGACTTCAGGTAAACCACATACCAACGTACGCTAATAAGACTACAGTTACACAGGAGGCATGAGCGAATTTATTTTTTATTTTTTAAAGATGAGTTTTTTGGCTTTTCATGCGGAGAGAAAACGGGGACACACAACAAAGGGCTGCAAGCCGAAATCGAACCCAGGCTGCTGCTAAAAAAACAGTTTAAAAGGGACAGGAATTCGGCAGAGAACGTACCGGCGGTACGTCAGGCCACTTTACCTAAGCCTTCATCACAATCCTCTGTATATATCGCTCGTTTACTCTCTTTCAGACCATAATTGGATGTTACACAGCAGCGGTTTTGCTATTGTTTGATCTGCTTTCAAAAACCGTAAACCAGCCATGCCCGGCGCAGCATGCTGCAAAACTGATCGGACTGAACAGCTTTACTGCATGCTACTGTTGATCGCAGCATGTAGTATGTAGTGGATACTGCATACTGAGTTCAACTGTAGTATGCTGTACGCCGTTTCGAAAATAGCCTCTGAAACCAGGGAAGGGCAAACGAAACAGGTGTGACACAAAAGAGGACGGAGACAGACAAAAGCAGGGAGAACTGAGGACACAGGACAACCATAAGGGAAAGTGAGAACAGGTGAGGACTGTGGAACCAGTGAGGGACAGGTGAGCCTAATCCTGATTAGAAACACTGAGGCGGGAAAACACACAGACAGTTAAACCAGACATGTTCATAGCCTGTATATGTAATGATGATATGATGAGTTCCCGCCAAAACACCCGTCTGACTAATTGTAAGCAGCTCCTTTGAATGTGAGCACATGGATTGGCTGTCATAGCTGTCAATCATGGTATAAAATCCTTTTTTTGAATGATTAATTACTCATTAAAACCAAAATTATGAAAACGATCACTTGAAAAACATTGTAGTGATGGGAACTACCCTCAGGGACAGAAACCGTCTTTGGTAAAAAAAAACATTATTTAGCGTGTACGTTGTTTTTTTAGTTTGTCCTATGTCCCATTCACTAACATAGGGGGGCGGGCTTTATGACCTATACTGCAGACAGACACCAGGGGGCGATACACACAAAAAAGTTACACTTTGGGAGAGCAGTCATGTCGTCCGTCTTTACATGCAGTGACACGTGAGGAGTGTTACTACAAAATAAAACAGGAAACAGAACATGAATAACATGAAACAAGGAAAACAAAAACAGAAAAACCCAAAACAAAGTCCACATATATCTAAATACCCTGGATCATGAAGCAAACACGGCCCAAAAAGAGAGAAAACACAACAAAACTGCTGTAAAATATCCTTTTAATGGAGACCCACAGACGATAAAAAACGTAGATCAGGCTGATACAGATGGATTCTGACAGATAAATCACTCTATTCATATAAACAAGACAGAAACAGTGTAAAATAAAATAAAAAAAGACTGGACATGAGTGTCTTAAGGCACAGCTGGTTCCTATAGATCACAGCTCTGTGTTGGCGCTCAGTTATTAAGTGTCGAATAAAATAAATACTCAGAAAATAATAACTATGCAAGATGTTCGTTTTAAAGTGGCGATTTTTTTGCTTCAAGTGATAAAAACTCCAGCCCCGCCTGTGATCGAGCTGAGCCAATCAGCCAATCAATGATCTATTCAACTTACAAGAGATTTATAAGCACAAGTTTTAATAATCAGTTGGTTGTTTTTATTTATTTATTTTTTGTTTTGCAAATCTGGCTGAAAAATTTGGTTATTCAGCAATTTTTCTGTAATAATAAACCGAATATCTTTTGGTTTAGTCGGACAAAATAGTCAGTTTGTGATCTGAAAAAAAAATCATAGTTTAGCTTTAAGTATGTTTACTACTAAGGTAACAACTTAACTTCACATACTATATATTTTTAGAAACATCCATTGATGCTACTTCTTTTTCATTACTATATAATAGCTCTTTTTACATATTTATTTTTTATGGACTGGGAAAAGGGACTTTTTATTTTAGCTTCATTAACAATTTTGGAAAATTCATTTCTTCATTATTTATTTGTGTTTTCAAGGAAATTTCCTTTTCTTTAATTTCTTTTGGGTGTTTTTTTAAAGAGACTTCCTAAGACTTCGAAGACTTCCAACTTTAAAAAAATCACCAATAATGATACAATTTGTCCCAGCCAGAAACTGTAAAAACAAAAATGAACAATTTTCACATTTACGGTGGTCCATCATGTGTTAGCAGAGAGACCTTTACAAAACATTACGGATATATATTTAGTTTTCCAAAACTTTTCCAGGTCTGTAAATTGCTTTTTGCAAACTGCATGACTTTTCCAGGTTTTCCAGGACCGTATGAACCCTGAATTTAGCCTTGAAACAGCTGCACTAAATGTAAGTTTAAAAAAGGAGATCACTACTATTTAATATTTTTAAAGCATGATAGTGAAACTATTTGCTGTATTTAATGCAAAAATGTGTTTGTTTTATGAGCTATTTGTCCGACTAAGAATAAAAAATAAAGCATGAAATTATTGACTCGTCATGACTTGTGTCATTTGTTTGCTTCTTTACAAAGCAAACAAAGTGCTTTACATCTAATTTGCATGTGACTCAAATTCAACAGAAAAAATTGATGAAATTTTTCCGTCAAACGCCGTCATGAACTTGTCAGATCTGAACTTTCAGTTTGTGGTGATAAAACATTAAAAAAAAGTAAATCAGAAGAATCAAATTTATATAGAAAAAACATATTTTATGTCTGAAATCAACATGATTTCAGTTTGTACTGCAAGTGACTTCTTTTAAACCAAAACATAAGAGAATTTATGTTATTATTACAAGTTACAGAAGTGTAGATTCATGTGGAAACACTACGCCGATATGAGCAGGGCTAAAAAACACAAACAAACAAACAAACAAACAAAAACCCAAACCAGTGCTGGTTATAATATTAAAGTTAAAACTCTGTTACATTACGTTTTTAGTGAGAGGAATTATAGCAAAAATATACATTTTCATAATTTTTAAAAAAATGTACAAAGATATCAGGTAGGTACAGTTATCTTTTACACCAATAAAAATCATATTAACTTAGAAAAATAAAGCACCATAGATTCACAAAACCCATAATATCCAAACACACACATGGAGAATGATAAAGACAGAAGCAGGAGCTCGTTTGTTTTGTGGAGAGCTGCGACAGTGTAGTGATGCAAAATCTGACAATTTAACCACAGAAACATGTTAGTCATCCCCATTGTATATTAAAAAAATAAAATAAAATAAAAAGCGCGGCTGCGTTGGTCACGTGTGATGCAGAGTGGGTAAACTTTAACCGGAAAGTTTCTGTAGTGATTGAGCCTTTTTTTACGTTCTCATCCCAACTCATCAAATACTGACGCTTTGTCCCTGGACCTGCACGTCCAGTTTTGTAGGTTCCAGGACGGCGAGTCAACTGACGATTGTTATATGCATCTTCATGATACACTGTCACAGGAAATGCCGCTGAGAAATCAGGGATTTGAGACCGCAACCATCAGGAAAACAGCCCGTGAAATTTCGGAGGGACTGTGTGTTTAGTTTAGGAGTGAGGATGGGCTGAACTTCTACATCTCCACCTTTTTCTTTTCTATCTATCTTTTCATCTCTGTTTTGGGTCCACATCAACTCAAAAAGCTTGAAAACGATGGCGTGACCATGCGTCATATTTACGAGTGTAATCCCGAACGTGTTCATCAGTGTTTAAAAAGTGCTGAACAGTATTTTACAAACCTGGTTCTACATCTGCGAGTGATGAGAAACTGCTTTACAAAAAGGCCAAACGTGCGGCAGATATCGTCATTTTGAAAGATGCAGTACACATTTTGACCACCAGGTGGCAGCAATATAGTATATTTTGTAACTTCATATTAACCCTTTAAAACCTGCATTTCAACTTATCGGTTTGATTTCTTCCAAAAACATGGGAGAGAGGGAAATCAGCAATTTGACAAAAATTTGAAAAATAAGAAAGAAAGAGAGGAAGAATTTTTTTTAACTAGGGGAAAATATAAAGTTATAATAATTATTATTTTACAATGTATAAAAAGATATACTTTATTTATTTATTTATACTTTATTACTTTATTTTTTCACTTTTTTCCTCAGATCATTTCCTTGTTCATTTTCATTTTTTCCTTCAAAAAAAATGCTGGTTTTTTTAGGTACTTTTTTTGGTCACCTTTTATTCATTTCTTGCTCATTTTCGGGTATATCTTGCTAAGTTGCTCAACACATTTTTTTTTTTAGGTTTTAACGTGTTAATAATCTAATTTAAAAGCAATGAATGAATGAATGAATAAAAATTAAAAAACCAAAAACATACAAACAAGAAAATGACCTGAAAAGGTAAAAGAAAAGTGTTTATCTAATATATTTTATAAAATTTTCTTCTGTAACATAATTTGAAATTATTAGAAATACTTTTCATTAAAAAAAAATCCTACCATTTCCTAATATTACTCCTCTCTTTTTTCCTTTTTTAAGTATTTTTTTTAGGTAATATTCTTGTAACTTTTTACTAATTTCTCTAAATTTTTGGGTCATTTTTTGCTAAGTCACATCATTGCCTTTTTTCCCATGTTTTAAGAAAAATCCCCAAAATAATCTGCTCAGGTTTCAAAGGGTCAAATAACCAGTAAAGGTGTGAATGCAGCACAAGAAAACTGACATCAATCCAGGTTTCAAGGGGTTAAAGTAACGATGGCGGCTTTTCAGACATTCAACATTTCAAGCTTTAAAGTTCGACGAGGACCTAAACTAAAATATCTCTTTCTAACTCCGGCTCACATGAAGCCGTTTCTGTCAGAGCAGCGTTTCTCTGCAGGACGCCTCGGGTCTTTTTTTGCCGAGCGGTTGATCCAATAACGCGTCAGACCCTCAGTGCACGTCCAGCGTCCGCTGGTCGCCCGTCTTCACGCCCCGAAACGACTTAGCAGCCTGTTTTATTTCCCTACGTCGTATTTCTGGAAAACACGTGACCTCGATCGATGGGTTCGGAGCTGTTCAGTTTGCTTCAGTCTGCTGAATTTTTCCGAATCCGGAGCTCAAACCTTCGCTTTTGTCTGAGTGGTCACCCGTCTGTCCACCCATCTGTCCATCGATCTGTCTGAGGTCGCGTCCCCTCCCTCCCTCTGCGTCCTCGCCAGGTCGCTCGCGATAGCCAGCGCTCCTCCTTTCAGGAACCTGACAAAGTTCTCGCCGACCAGCGGCCCCATGGCGTACATGCCCGGCCCCTCTGCCGCCACCACCCTGTTCGTGAACGGGTCCGCCTCGATGGGGTTCCTCCGGCACGTGATTGGCTCCTCGGGGTTGATGCCAAGTGGACGCCCATTGTCGCCCAGAAAGGAAAGGTTTGGGTGGGCGCCGATCAGAACCAGCGCCTTAGAGATCTGGACCACCGTCCGCTGGCCGGAGTCGGACTCCAGGACGCACTTGCGGTCCGGTCGGAACGCCGCGACCCTGTGGCGAGGGAAGCTCAGGTAACCCGGGTAGGAGGAGGGGGATGAGGAGGGCGGGTGGGAGGAGGGAGCGGAGGGGTCGCGGAGGTTGTGGGCACGGCCCTGCGGCGGAGGACTCGGCTGGTGCTGCTGCTGAATCATCATCTGGTGAACCTGGAGGCCGAAGATAAGAAGCAGCTGCTTAGATGTCATCCGAGTTTTGGAAATTAATACAAGGTTCATAGACATTTTTACCAATAAATTTCAAGACTTTTCCATGACCTTGAGACAAATTTTGAAGACCACAAATTCTCTGAAACAACCAGCGATACTCTTTATCAGTTCTTTTTCATTACTATGAAACAGCTTTTTAAAATATAAATCATTAAAAAAAATAATGACTTCAGATAAGAATTAAATCTGATTATTTAAAAACAACGTAGGGACTGTTAGTTATTTATGAGAGGAGACGTGGTGCATAAATTTTTTTTTTTTTTTCAATTTTTGGCTTAAGTGAGGGACATTCAACTTTAAATAAATTTATTTCAAATATATTTTGATGCCTTTAAAAAAAGGCTTTTTTTTGTTTTTTGGTAATTTCTAAAGAAAAACGTTGACTTTTTTAAAAGATTTTTGGTGATTATTGTAGCATTATGTTGATTTTTAAAGAAATAAGTTTGACTTTTTCCCATTAAAAATGACACCATTTATCACACCCAGAGAATTATTTTACTGCCAATTTTTTAAGAGAGAAAAACATTTTTTTTCTTAATTTGTTTCATTAATTGATAATAATGAAAACCTTTAGGATTAAAAAAGTTGATTTGTAAGGAAACATTTTGCCTTTTTGTTTCTTAATTTTTGGCAATATTGAAGAAAACATTTTGGCTTTTTTTCTTGAAATATGCTCTCCACACCCACCCGTGTTTTCTTCAAAAACATAATAAATAAAATTTTTGTCTCTAAATCTGTCAGGAAATGAAAACATCTTAATGCAGTTATCAAATATTGCTGATGTTATTGTTCGTAACTCGAGCGCGGCTCACCTTGTGGTACTCTGGGTAGAGCAGTTTGGGCAGCTGGTTGAAGATGAGTCCGGGGTCCGTGACTGAGCGTCTGAAGGCGTGGTAGACGGGCGTATTGAGATGGTGGGCGGCGAGTACCGCGTCGGCCGCCGTAAGCCCCGCCCCCACCACTAGCACGGGGTCTGATGATTGGTCGAGCTCGCCGCGGGAGATGGCGGCCTCCAGCTCCCAGAAGGAGTGGCAGACGTAGGGCAGGGACTCGCCCTCCACGCCGAGCCTGGCCGGGATGTCGTGGGTCCCCGTCGCCAACACGACGTTGTGAGCCAGCAGGGAGAACGGCACCTCGTCTGAAACAGCTGAGCCGTCTGAGCGGAGGAGAGAGACGGTTAATGCGCGTCGTTTTTCCCCGTACGTGCACGCCGTAACAGTATTCAAAGTATTCATTCACTGTACCTCCCAGCTCCTCCCCCTCCCGGCGCTGCAGCCCCGTCACTCTCCAGCAGGGCGGCGACGCCTCCTGGTCGCCCGGCTGTCTGGTTACCGAGGTGACGGTGGTTCCACATGCAAAGCTCTGCTCCAGGGACATCTGGGAAACGTAGTGTTGGTAGTACGAGGCGATCTCTGCTGGTGTGGCACGGTCATTACGGACATTTCTGGAATAAAATGAAAATGAAAAATATACATTTAAATTTCAAGAAATAAAAAACACACACACAATTGTTTAGTCCGGAGACCCTCACCTTGTTTTTTTTGGGGGCCACTTTTGCAAAAACACGAGGACAGGGGCCCTATACACAACTCTGTAATTTTAGGACGTTTGTAGGATTTCAGGACATTTCTCGAATGTTTTCCAGGATTTTAAAACATTTCTTGGATTGAAGGATGTTTCTAGGATTAAAGTACGTTTCTAGGATTTCAGACATTTCTTGGATTTTAGACATTCGGGGCTTAGCTAGGACCTAATCTCTATATTTTTGTTTTATGCACTCTGGCATCCTGTTAACTTATGTTTACTATAAATACTAATAAAACTATTCCCAGTGCGAATCACGTTTGTTTTGTTGTGAATTAGAAAAAGAAAAATTGTTGGGGGGGGAGGGGGGGGGGCTGGCACACTATCGGGGGCCACATTTGGCCTGCGGACCGTACGTTGAGAATCTCTGGTGTAAAAAACAAACAAACAAAAAAACAACAAATCTCAAGGCACTAACTATATATTTAGTGAAATTTGTGACGTGGTTTCATTAATTAAACGCATGAATATGACAATTAAACAAATAAGGCGTTTTAGGGGTTAACGTGAGAAAAACAAGAAGTCCAACGACCTGAACAGGAAGTATAAAGGTTCATCAAATAAGGTGTTATGACAAACGATATCTCATGCAAATAAAATAGAGTTGAGCTGGAAGTCATTTGAAAAACAAACTCAGGAGTGTATGCATGAACACACACTCCTCTGCTCTGTGGCTGGTGTGTGTGTGTTATTTAACCCTGCGGTGTAGTTAACGCTCGCTGAGGGCGGCTCGGTCACATGTTCAGTTCACTGTGGACAAACCTGCGTTTCTCTCTCATCCAGTCCTTTAGTTTGAGTCCGGGAAGCTCCATCCAGTTGGCCAGGCTCAGAGTCAGCATGGAGCCCTCCATGGCCTGCAAACAGCAACATCGCGAAATCAATCGATCTGTATCGATCAGTGCGTTCCTGAAAAGAGTCGAGCTTTAGAGGTTTGTGTTGTTGGACTGAATTAAACTCTTGTTTTGGTTGCGATGTGGGGCTGCAGCCGTGTTTGCGTCGTATCATGTGCACATTGCAGCGTCAGTGTGCAAATAAGCAGCTGCCTCAGGAAACAAAGCTTATTTGCACACATCACCGTGATGTCTGCTGGGTAAATCTGTCGTCACATTCACGGCTAAAGACAAAGAGCCTGTTGTGTAACGGCTTTTAGCGTGTCAGAAATTTCTATGAAAAATACTTGTAAAGGTAAAACAAGATGAATGTCATGAATTAAGTGCCTGAACAAATGTCTCTCCTTCTTTTATTGTGATTTTTTAAGAAAAAAGAAGGGCAATTTATTTTTGTTATTTTTTTTTTTTTTTAAACACTGGCGATTCTTTTCCTTATATTGTTTGGTAATTTAAAAAAAAAAAAGCTCTTTTTTTTCTTTTTTGGGCAATTTTTAAAGAATTTATCACAGTCAGAAACAGTAAAAACAGAGACTGTCATTGGATTTTCTAATTTCCAGCGTTCCTTGAACATATCATGCGTTATTATACAGCTTTGTGAAACTACATTCCAGAACTTTCAAAGTATATTTAGTTTTTCTAAATTCTTTGGCTTTTCCAGGTTTTTCAGGACCGTATGAACCCTGCACTTGATATTTGTTTTATTTGTGGTTGTCGTTTGCTTTTTGTCTTGTTTACTGTCATTGCAGTCTGTTTGTTTTTGTCATATTTGGTTTTGTTTAAATATCCTTGAAAAAAGATTGTATATTTGAAGGAGTTCTTCCGTATAAATCATTTCCTATCATCAGTACTGGAGCTACGTACGTGCCAGGCTCCTCCGGGCGGACCCTTCCCCAGCACCAGGTGAGGGATGGCGCGCTCCGGCTCGTATCGCCATTCCAGCGGAGACGTGTGGTCCAAACCGAAGTCACTGTCAGGGAGCAGCAGCGAATCAAAGAGCACGGCCACGGGATTGGACGATCGCCCCTCCAAACCCTCGCACAGGTACTCCAGATCCTGGAGAGAGACGAGGAGAGACACCGTGAGTCAGCCATCACATTTTTACTGAACTGAAGCAGCTTCACATTTTTTAAATTTCAGTGTGTTAACTTTTGGGGGATTTGGTGGCGTATAGCAATAAACTGCAGAGTGCGATCATCTAAAACTTCTCCCGGCTACAATCCCCTCAGTTTTCACGGCTCATTTCATCAGGAGGCAGAATCATCCACAAAACTAACAGACCAGGCAGCTAAAACAGCCAGAAACACCAAAAAAGCAGTTTCACATCACTAATTATTGAGTCTCCGGCGCAGTTTGGCATTTCGGGGACGGGCTGCTCGCCCAAAACATGCTCACCCCTTTTCTCTCAGAGCTTAATGTTTGCTCACCTTTTCCTGATCCACATGTTCTGGAGGTTTTTTTACGTAAGCCGAATTATCCACAGAGGCCTCTTTTTCTCCAAAACAAACAGACCCGGGATTTAAACGGATCAGAAACCAAATAAAGCAGTTTTAGCTTAAAAATCCATGTTATTCCAATGCACTTTGGTCTGTCGCTGCAGGCGGCTAATGTGGAGTCACCTATTTACCCCGATAAAATCCAGACGTTCAGGAGGGTTTCACCAGAAGCTGAATTATCCAGCATAAATGAATAATTTTCACATTACAAACAGTAAAAAGCAGCACTGCTCATTGCAGCCGGGCAGTTTATTACGGTGGACGATGCAAAAACACGAATGGTTGTATCTGTGTTTGGTTTGACCGTTTGACCGTTTTGGGCTACAGTAGAAAAAATGTTAATGAAAACGGTCCCTAAAATAAAAATCTGGTGCCTGTGTCAATATAAACAGCAAATTCAACGGTAACAAAAACACAACGATTCTTATTTTCAGGTGATTATATACTAAAGAAAACAAGAAATACCGCCTTAAATCCTCCTCACTGGTCCTGTATCTAATGCACGGCGTGCATGTGTGTGCTACCTGCTCCAGCAGCGACAGGTGCGGCTGCTCCTGCAGCTTGCTGTGCAGCAGCGGGTTTGGGTGCGATGCCTCAGGTGACAGGTAGGGGGTGTAACCCGACAACAGGTATGACAGACAGATCCCCGACGGGCCGTTACCTGGGAAACAGAGGGACACAGGTGAGTTTGAGCGGTACCGTCAGGTTGCTGTTCAGGGTTCAAACACGTTTTTACCGGCGAATTTTTAAGATCGTACTTTCTCTGAAACGACTGTCGATACTCCTTATCGTTTCTTCTTCATTACTACTTGATAGCTTTTTCAAAATATATTATTTAAAATAAATTCTGCATCCAGAACAAGATTAGGAGTGAGTATTTATATATAAATAATACAACTCAAAAAGCTGCATTTTGCACTTATTTTACTGCTTATTTTTATACTATTATTACTGTCCATTTTTCTTTCTCTCAACATTTTTGGTGATTTAAAAAGAAAGATATTGGCTTTTTTTCTTAAATCTTTTTTTGTTGTTGCAATTTTCAATGGAAATTTTTTGGGGGTGTTTTTTAAAATGAGTTTCGAAGGCATGTTTTTTTTCCGACCATTACAGCTTTTATCACAGTCAGAACCTGTAAAAATAATCATTATCGTTGGATTTTCACATTTCTGCCAGTCGTTAAACAAATGATTTGTTATTACACAGGTTTGTGAAACAGATTTCCAAAACAGATTTACATGACTTTTTCCAAAACTTTCAAGGTATATTTGATTTTCAAAAGCCTGGAAATTGCTATTGGCAAATACCATGACTTTTCCAAGTTTTTCCATGACTGTACTAACCCTGGTTGTAACTAAGCGATGTGGTTGGTTCACATAATGCTGGAGCAGCCGAGTCATTGTGTGCGCGGCGTGTTTGTATTTTGTTGCTATGGTTACACATGCAGTATTTAGGAAGTTTGATCGGTCTGCTGTATTTATTTTATGAAACAGCTACTGAAGAAAAAACACAGCCTCAGCTAAAAAAAAAGTTGCCATTGCAGAGTCATTGATTAATGCTGACATAAAACTCACTTGGTCTGCAGCATGACTTGGCGAGTTTGAATACTTCATATTAACCTGCAGCATGACTCAGCAAAAGCCTGCACGCAGAGGCCAAATGCAAAGCAGTAAAAACTCTTTTTTGCCTGCTCATGATGACTAATGGATATTACACTTTCACTGTTTAAGGAAACAGCTGAATGTTTTCCAACAAAATAAATCCTGATCTAAACAAAACAGAACTGATTCTTTTTTAAGTGAGATATTTTGCATTTTTGCAGGTTTAAATAGTTGCGCTGAAATTTGGCTTTTATTTTATTGTTTCTGTTAAAAAACAACATTCATCGTCTGTCTTCTGTCATCTGCCTCGCCCACTTCCTGCTGATGTCAACACTTTTTGTGTTGTAAATATTAGCAATCGCTGTGTGAACATGAATTACCACAACTCTCTTTAAAAACATGTTGCCAAACTCAAACTGCTGTTTTTTAAACATAGGGGAAAAGGCAATGACTAGCTTGGAAAAAAATGTGCCACAAATTGCAAGAAATTTGTGAAATGTGATAAGAAAATGCAAAAAAAAAAAAAAAAAAAATTTAAAAGGAGGGGAGGATTATGAGAAAATTATTGTTAGAAAAAAAGAAAAATATCCAGAAAACTAGATTCAGTTATAATAACTGTATATTTAAAATTATGTTTTATGTTATAATTGTATTTTATTTATTTATTTTTACTTATTTCAGTTAATTTTCTTGTAACTTTTTTAAAGGAATTTCTTCCTTATTTTTGGGCCACGTGCTTTTTCCCTTCTCCCTTTGTTTTTAAAAGAAACCAAATCAGTTTGTTCAGGTTTTTTAATGCATCACATAGAACAACAGGTGCGCTTTAAACGTTTGTCACGTTCACTTCGTGGTTAATGCGGATGAGAGTGTGAGCTGATGTTTAATCGATGCGTTCAGGAGTTGTGCTGTGTCACAGTGAGCTTCACATAATAACGCAAGTTATCAACCACAGATGCAAATCTGAGTGCTTCTCCTTTCAAGTCTCCTGCTGCATAATCAAAATGACAAAGTGCGGTTTTGCATGTGTGCATGTGACACGTCTGTGTTTCTCACCGATGATCACCACGGGCAAAACCTCTCCACGGAGAATTTCTTTATCGTGAAGATCCATGTTGACTGAGGAGAGAAAGACAATATTATTATTATTATTGTTATTATTATTATTATAGGACTATCATTATTAACAACATGATTATAAATGCTTATCACCACTATTATCTTAGACTGAGAAAGTGGAGTAAGGGGCAACTAGTTAATCATTTCTTAGTCCAGTCACCACAATGGGCAGTCAGTAAATTTCCACTGACCTCTGACACACACACACACACACACACACAGACACACACACACACACACACACACACACACACACACACACACACACACACACACACACACACACACACACACACACACACACTTCCCCAGTCTGACCCCGTGGTTTAACATAGCAACACGACCTCGGGTAAACAAAGACACTCAGACCTGCCGGTTACAGCGACACTTAAAAACGTTGTGCGTGAGCTGAGTGACAGATCGAAGACGAAGATAACACAAAAAAATTCGACTGCAGATACATGAAATATTCTTGGACATGCTTGAAAACATAAAATGATCCCTGAAAGTTTTGGTACTTGCAGGTTTTACAGTCTTTTGTGACTGCATGTTTGAGGGGTCATTCATTCTGAGCGTTTCGGTCGTCGTTCAGCAGACTATAAATACGACTGATATCAGCGACGCATCATGTGATTTATACCAGGCGGGGTCGGACACATGAAGCAGTTCATTCAGCTAATCACAGATTGATAACAGCTTAAAAGGACACGCGGGCTGCAGAGAGATCATATTCCAACACAACGTGCAGGTGCAACAAACAAGTGCACCTCACCTGTTTCACCTGTTTAAAAAAAGGTGTGCTGAAGGTTTTTTATTTTTTTTATTTTATTTTACCAGGTTTAATTGTAACTATAATAGTTATAATAATAAAAAACAATATTGTATTATTTTAACTATTATTTTATTTTTACTTTTATTGGTTTTACTTAGTTAAATAAGTTAAAAGTTATTTTTAAGGTAAATAAAATGTTTAATATTTTTTAAATTTATTACATTTTAATTAATTTATTTTTTATTTGGCTTATTTTGTTCCCCTGTATTTGTGATTTTATTGCTTTTATTATTTTCTGTTGTTGTTGTTTTTGGTCCGTATCTTTGTATTTTTTTCTACTGCCATTTTTTCAGCTCGCTTCTTGCATTCTTTGTCCTGTAATTTTAATTTTATTCTAACTCTACTCTAGTTTTATCCCACTTGTGCTCAATAAGTCTGTTTGGCTTTTTCTGTTGTTGAATCTCTGTATGCATGTTTGTATGTTTGTTTGCCAAAAGCATTCGTAAACTCTGTTTTTAAAAGGTAATACATAAATAAAGTTATCATTATGTTATTATTATTGTTAATATGAGTGATTTTACTTTTACTGATCTATTGGTTTATCTATTATTTGGTTTTTGTTTTGCTTGTGTGTTATCATATTTTATTGGTCAATTTATCTTATTTTATTGTATTTTTAGGTTTTTTATTCATTTTTATTCATATCTATTATCCTCTTTTAATGTTTAGTATTATCATTTTATTTAATTTTTTTTTATCATTTCTGACATATCTTTATATATTTTATTGCTTTATTATTCATTTTAATTACTATTTTATGAGTTTTTATTTCTTATTTTAAATGGAGTTGATTCCCTTTAATGGCCTGTTGATAGTGTGAAACTGCAATGTCTTCGGAGACCGTTTTCATACGGTGAAAATCTGACACCACTGAAACCATAGCGTCAACACAACGTGAAATATCAACATTGTTAGACATTTAAATTAGCATCAACTTGATTTTCATTCCAAAGAAAAGTTAATATCTGTCTGATGAAAGAGTCCAACGTGCTTCTGACGTCGCTCTGATGTCCGGTGCCAGTTTATTACTGACATGCTGAGATCTCATCACCAGCGACGACTCCGGCAGCACAACCCGAAGCAGAAATCTGAAATTTTCTTGTGCACAAACATCGAGCACTTAGAGCTCATTGTTCGTTTTTTTTTCCTGCACAGGAACGAACTCTCTCATTTTCCCCTCCTGCAGATGAAAACCCAGCTGTGTGCAACAAGCTGCAGGGAGTTACTGCGGCGGCAGGAGGGTTAAACAATCAATACGTTTAAAGAGTGAAACATTCATAAAAACCACGATTTCGACTGGGATCTCACTGGTGGGGTGTGGTGAGCAGAGGGCACCGGTGCTGGGCGGCAGCTTTTCACAGACTGCCAAGTCATGCTTGCTCAGACAGACACACAGACACACAGACAGACAGTAAAACGCAAAGTAAAAAGTGACATTGATGAAAGAAAAGCAGGAGGAGGAGGAAAAAAAGTGAAAAGAGGAAGAATGAAGCAGAACGGGGGAAACAGAGAGAGAAAAAAGAGCGATAAAGGGGGTTACATAACTGCAGAGCAGAGGCTGGCAGCAAGCCCAGACTGGAGTGTGTTTCAACGCCAAAGGCTTTACTGGACACACACACACACACACACACACACACACACACACACACACACACACACACACACACACACACACACACACACACACACACACACACACACACACACACACACACACTGTACATGACTATGTGCAGCCCTACTGGCCCAGTTTCCTCGTGGATCTGATTCTACAGGATAATTAGTTTGCCTTCATTTTTTGGCAGAGCTCTGAAAAACGTCCGCCAAGAAAAGGTGACTAACGCAGGATTTACAGTAAAGAGCCGCAGTCATCTGAGTCACGGGAGACGGCTGTTTTCTGTGTCTATCGTTTCTTTTTAAAACAAAGAGCTAACGTATAAGCATGTATCGTTGTTTACGATTGCTGGAAATAAATCAGAAGTGAGCTGGCTCCTGGTGTGTGTGGTGTCTGTTAACGTTCAGGATACTTGTCCTTCAGGTTTTTTCCACTCGGCTGCAATCTTCATCGAAAGACTGCAAAAACATCCATAATATTCACCCAAAAATGTGTGGCCGCGTGTTGGTTAACCCTTTGAAAGCTGAGCAAATTGATTCGATTTCTTTGAAAAACAACACAAACAGTGAGCCGTCAGGTGAGACTTTTTTTCATTGCAAATCATTTGTAAATGTTTCAGGAAATAAACTGCAAAATGGTTTAAAAAGGAACTTAAAATTACTGTTATTATTAAAAACATATATATGTTACTTTGCCCCTGTGTTATCATCTTTTTAAAAATGCATTCATATATACACTTTCCTTTTTGTTACTTACTTTACTTTTTTCTTCTATTTTGCTGATTGCTCAGGTTTTTTGATGGTTTGAGCAAAAAGCAACAAAAGAAGAAAAGATGCACAAATTAGCAAGAAATTTGTAAAAAGTACAAGAAAAAGACCTGAAAAATTAGTTAAAACATAACAAAATAAAGCTCAAAAAATTAAAAAAAAAAACAAAACAAAAAAAAAAACACAGAGGAAATGATCTGGAAAAGAAGCAACAAAAGCAGCGCAAGAAAAGTGATGTTGCCCCAAGTTTCAACCGTCCTCATACAAACATCCCTTTAATACAGCTATGCCGTTCATTTCTTCTGTACATTTACTCGGTTCGTTTTTTCGGCTATTTTGTGTCATCACAAAGTGACTGTCAGTTGACCAAAGGCAGCGTCGGTTTTGTCTTTGTTTTATGTTGGCAGTGGTAACTTTCATTTTTCATGATTTAACAGGTTCATCACATAATTCCTGTGACCATAATCACACAGCACGTCTTTCTGCACGAACATGTGTGGGCAGACGAGCGGGCGAGCATGCCAGTGCAAGTGTGTGTGTGTGTGTGTGTGTGTGTCAGCACTGTAATGCAACCCTCACTCATTACAAAACATCACAAACACACGTGACCTCAGATGATGATGTAAGTCAAGTTTGAAATCAGATACCTGCGGTCACATAATTACACCAGCGACACATGACAATTAAAGCTTGATTCATAAACTAAAGCGACACTAAAGCGAAGAGTCAAAAACAGATGTAGATGGAAAAAAAGATATTAGATATAACTAAAGGACCGTGAGTTATGTTTGAGAGGGGAGGGACTTATGTTTTTTATTTTGTCTTCAGAGAGGGTCACAACTTTAAATGGCTGTATTTTGTATTTATTTTACTGCATTTTTTTTTATATTTAATTGTTTTTTTTTCAGCTTCTATAGTAAAAAAGGACAGCTTTTTCCTTTATTTTGGGGGGCAATTGCTAAGGGCAAAAAAAAGGCAATTTGGATTCTTGAATTTGAAATATCCTTGAACACCTCATGTGTCATCATACAGGTTTGAAAAAAACAAACTGCCATGACTTTTCCAAAACTTCCAGAGTATATTTAGTTTTCCAGGCCTGAAAATTGCTATTTAAAAAATCATGTATTGCTTCAATGACTTTTTCAGGTTTTCCATGACTGTATGAACTCTGGTTAATGTGTCATTTGTCATGTCAGCTCCACTAACTTTCACAGAATTGGCACCAAAGTCTGCAAAATTCAAATGCTGTCAGTGACGTCTTTTATATTTTCCTCTTATGCAAAAAACAAATTCACAAAAATGACAAAAAGCATGAGCCATACTGAGCAACCCTAAATGTGTTGCACTTTTTTAAAATCTTTGTGACACATTTTATCCTGTGAATGAACTTGAATTAAACGCTGCAGAGGGAAGATCCAGCCCTCATCATCAGTGTGACTCACACAGGAGTCAAATTCATCTGCAGCAAATATAGCAAAGCTCGACGTCTCATCCAGCTGCTGCTGTTATTTTAATGCAGACGCCCCTTTTATTTTATGTAACGCCCCCCGTGTCCCTGCCTGTAACACTGCACAAACGCTCCATATGGCACCTGTACCGACGCCGTCCTGAAGTCATCCTGCGGCTGGACGGCTCATCTGCCATCTGCACCGGCCAGACGGCTAATTAGATTTTAATTAGAAGCCGCCTGCTGGAATCTGTGGAGGCCGCCCAAGTCCAGTTATAACCTTATAAACTGGCGTGTAGTGTGACACAGACCGGCTAACAAGCATTAAAACGACTAGAAATGTAGAAGTGACCAGATATTTAATCAAAATCACTTTATTCTAAAAGCCTCAATTAAAATTTCACCCAAATAAAGTGTTTGCACAAACTAACCAGCATGCACTGCTTATGTGAAAAAATGAACTCAAGGATTTCGGGTCCGACTTTTAACTATTTTCAGTTTTTAAGCTCTAGCGACTAATTTGTGGTGGCAGCAGGGGATGCTCAAGGGAAACATCTGCAGCATTAGGGAGGGTTTAAAACAAAAAAAAAACACCCTAAGACACGCCCCTGCAACGCCCTGCTCTGATAAATAAAGAGCAGTCCCTGTTTTTAGTTATTACTGCAGCAGAGGAAGAGGCATTCACTAGAAAAAGGACGCTGAAAATAATCCACACTCTAGTCCTACTAAAGTATTATCTGCCAAATTGTCCTTAACCCCTTGAAACCTGGAGCAACATCACGTTTCTTATGCTGCTTTTAGACTTTTAATTATTTAACTCTGAGCAAAATGGAGCCATTTCTTTAAACAAAAAGGCAACTTGGAAAGAAAAAAAAACAGAAATTGTTAAAAATTAGTAGGTTTATCACATTATTTTTTAAAAATATTTTTGATTTTTTTTTTAAACAGCCTAATTATATATTTAAAGTTTATGTTACAGAATTATTAATTTTTTGAAGCCTTTTGGTCAAGTTATGGTTTATTTTTTTGTACTAATTTTCAGGCAACTTTCTTGAACTTTTTACTAATTTCTTGTTTGAGTCATTTCTTCTTGCCTTCTTCCCATGTTTTTAAAGAAATCAAGCCAATTTCAAGGTTAGGTTTTCAAGGGTTAAGTGCTGTGGTGGAAGAAGTATTCACTAGTAATAGCACACTATGAACTTAATGCAATAATCCTACTTTAATTTTGAGTAGTGTCTGCAATATGAGCTTCAAGTACAAAAAGTATTCATTAGGATGATTTATTATGTCATATATAATTTGACTGAGTATATTATGACCAGATTTGAATGCAGGACTTTTACCTGTAAGGGACTGTTTGTTATTAAGGGGGGGTGGGGGTGCTTTTTTTGGCATTGTTTTTGGCTTTAGGTGGAAGGGCATACAACTTCAAATGACTATATTTATTTTATTTATTCATTTTTTATTGTCAAATTTTAAACCTGGATTTTAAAGGTATGTTTCCTTTTTTTATTTTTAAAAAGGCCTTTAAAGTTTTTTCTTAAAAAAATAGGGATATATTTTGGCCTTTTTTTGTTTTGGTTTAAAGTTTTCTGGTCATTTTTAAAGAAAAAAATTCCGGTTCACGTTAACAGCAGCGGTGAAAGAAGTATTCACGTGTAATAGCACACAATGAAAACAATCCAAAAATGAAAAGTATTGGATTATCTGCAAAATATGCTTTAAGTATCAAAAGTAAACGTTTAGATGGTGTTTTATTTTTTTTAATTGATATTTATTTGTATTTTTATTTACTTTCATTTATTTATCTATATATTTTATACATCATTTGACTGAGTATATAACTTACAACATTTTTAATGCAGGACTTTTACTCGTAAGTTGTATTTTTACACTGTTTTCCTGAAGATCTGACTTCTTTCACCGGTGTGTACTGGCTGCCTGCATCAGGAGACACTGGGACAGTTCCAGTATGAGACTGGGTCTGTAACCAGTCTGTCCGTCCGTCCGTCTGTCTGTCTGTGCAGAGACCACCCGCCCACCGGCCGATCCGGTCCCCTCACGTCAGTGTGCCCTGAGGACACAGACCCGCACGCTCACGCACCGTTAACGCACTTTTAATACTGCAAAACGCGGATTTAATAGCACGCGACTGACTCATTTGTAGCACGCTCCCGCATACGCCTGACGCACGCGCCGCTTAATATGAATTCAAGATGGTTACTCACAGATATTTCCTGGTGGTGCTGCTCTGTGTCCTCTTCCAGGTACCAAAAAAAAAAATAAAAATATGACTCTGTCTTTTCTGCTTCTTCTTCTTCTCACTCACTCATGTCGCAGTTTCACGCTCTTTATTCGGTGTCTTCCGTTAACGTGTGAGACACGAGCTTCCAGCTGCCGCTCGAGCTGCACATTCACAGATTATATACCGCTACATGCAGCCCGGCCCAACGACCAATCAGCGGCCGCCTCCGCTCCCGGTACTCCAGCCCCGCCCTCCCACACCAGCCGTGACGTCAGGGAGACAAAGATCGTCGATGAGCGCGAGATGGCGACGGAGAAAGCACGAGAACGGCGAGGATGACGTAACCAACGGAAAGAGCCGAGTGCTCCTGTTCGGTGAGAAGCAGTATTTCGATTATATATATAAATATATAAACTTTTTTTTTCAAATATTTTCGAAGAAATTGTCAGAATATAGCAATTAAAAAAGAAATCGTATATAAATACATATCTAAATGATATCATTAAAATATAAAATGTTCTAAAAAATATCAAAACCATTAATTTATGCAAATTTTACAACTTTACTTGTAATTTGCGAAGCCCCTCTGTGTGTTTATACATGTGTGTTTTATTAATTTAATTTTTTTTTTTATAATTTAAATTTTAGTCATTACTGAATGTATTGACCACTGACTGTAATGTTTTTCAAAACTGTTTATAAAAAGTAAGAAAAAAAAGTATTCAGATATTTTTCAAGACATTGTCATTATATAGCACTTTCAAAAAAAATCAGATGTAGATGCATATCTTAAAACATCATGAAAAAATGTAAAATTAAAAAAAAGGTTAACACCTCGTGCATTTTTTGTTTTGTTTTGTTTTGTTTTGTTTTGTTTTGTTTTGTTTTGTTTTGTTTTGTTTAATTTAATTTAATTTGATTTAATTTAATTTGTCTGTATACATTTGTATGATTTTAATCAAATACATGCAAACAAACTAACTAACATACTTTACATTACCTCTCAGTTGCTATCTTATCATTTACAATGCTCGCCTCTGTTGCCTCCACGGATGCTGCCACTGCTGTGTGACGTCAGACCGCTGAGGTCGAGGATATGCCACAAGTTCACAAGTAGGAAATCTGACTTTGAGTGGCGTTCCATTGCACTTTTTCTCGTAGGAGGTCAGAATATCTCGACTTCTGACTTTGAATGAAACGCAGCTTAAAGCTGTGTGTTCCTGCAGTGCTCTCGTACTTCATGTCACCCCTGCACAAGTCAGTGTCCCGTTCGGGTCACCGCAGTAAAAAACAGTCTGGACACGACACTGCTGGACACCCTGGTAAGTCATCCTGAGAGGAACATTAATATGATACTTAATGTCATGATGGTAATCCATCAAATTATTGTGGATATTTTACTGAAAACCACAAATGGAAACCTCATGGTAAACCTCAAAAAAGTCAGAAAACCACAAAAGTCCTCTTCTGGGAACCATGAATCTCAATAAAATAGTTTCAAAGAGCGACAATCTCATCACTGCAGCCATTATGAGAAACCTCAGCAGTGTATGTCAGAGAGGCATTTGTGCCTGTGGGAAATGAAACAAAGAACATTATGTTCGACTGTAAATACGATAGAGCCCACAGATGTGTGGAGGCACGCAGAAGAGCTGCACACTTATATGCATATGTTAAATTGTGCAGAATGTGCAGACGGCACGACGCTCACAGTCATGTCATCTATTCCATAAACCAGTCAGAGAAAACTCTGCACTGATACTTATTGTTCATGTTGTGCAACAGTTATTATGAGTACAGGAGCACGCCCATTGTGTGCTCGCACATGCAAATTATGACCTGCCAGCTACATAAATGTGCTCATGCGTTAGTCGGCCTTCTGCAGACAGCTGATCATTCGACATATTTCAGCCATAGTGGTGAGCTTTCTGAGTGTTTTTATTAACCCATAGGGACTGTTTGATGTATTTTACATGCTTTTTATTCTTCATTTTTTTGATCATTTTGGCTGTGTTCATGTATATGGCATAATTTTTGGCAATATTGTGTACTTTTGTTTAATTTTTTAATCCCAGCTCCTGAAATGAGTCTAAAATACACTGTGGAAACTACATTTGATACATTCAAACTGTTAAGTGCAAAAAATGCACCACTGAAGCCCATTCAAACTGCAATTTTTGATCCCACAGCTATAAAAGCATAAAAAAAACATGCAATGTCTGATTCTTCTATCATTCTTGGCTTTTGCCTTGAAACATGCAATTTTTATGTCATTTTTAACATAATTGGCATATGGAGACAATACATGCAATGTCCACTGGGTGCACTGCTACAGTTAATGTTGCTGTAAATCACTGAAATATCCCAGGCTGTGATGATAACAGTAAATAAAAATAAAAATCTATTATGCATGAAGTATATTGTTGTTTTTTTCATCTAAAAACATGGTGGCATCATGGAAAAACCTGACATTTAAAGATTTTAAAATTCTGAAAATTAATAAATAGCTTATATTTATGTTTAGGACTGATGTTGGTTTAAAAATCAACTCAGTGAATGCAGAAAATAAATTAACAGTATATTTTTTTTAAAGCTTAATTTTGAAATGTGTGTTTTGTGCACAGAGCGATACAAGTGGGTATAATATTAAAGGGGCCCGAAGAGTTAATAAACAAACAAACTTGCAGCAAGTGGTGAACTCACTGACTACTTTTACATGCACAAAGTATTACAGGTTTTTGCCCTAATTCCAAAAAAGACAATAATAAAATTCATCTAAAATTCCTGTTTACATGCAGCTGTTCACACTTGGATTACTGTGCTGCAACATGTTGTTTAGTACATCATTTTTTTATTTTTTGCATTAAAATAGGATTTTTTTCTTTAAAGTTTTCTACTGGTGGTTGACATTAAGTTTAAAAACAGGTGAGTTTCTCCTCTCAACCAGAAATGTTGGATATTTTCTTTTGCATGCATCTCTACCCCACAGCTTTGCAAACTGTTGGAGAGTTGGTTTGTGTTCAACATATCCATGATAACACACTGAGCTGACCGTAAACAGACAAGAGGCTGCAAACTGCAGTACCATTCCCAGTTGAGACGCAATATTCTGAATTGCCTTTGTAGACCTGTTCACAGTTTGAACACGACGATGACGCAGTAAGTGTGCACGTGCATTTTGGCAATAGAAGTAAAGTGGAGAGCGACAGATATTTTTGTTTTGTTTTTTAATGTAGAAAATCATGATGTTAAATCAAAAGCACAACCCAAGAGTTAATCAGTTTCCAAAACTTTCATCATTACACAAAACAAGATCAGCAACTGCGTAAGGATTGTAAGAAATAGTTGAGGCACAAAGTAAAACCTGTTATTGAGAATAACGTGACATAAGTCAACTGAAATGAGGGAGTGTTGATCATCTGAGGGAGTGTTTATGACAGAGCAGATTAATAGCTCAGTTCTGTGGAAAATCAAATAATAAGCCGCATTAATAACGTAAAAACAATGTTTGGTCAAACTAGAAAGGAGTGTTTATTCACACCACACCCTGCATGTCTTCACATGTCTAGACTAAAAAATGCAACGCTACAAACTTGTCTGGTCAGGGTTAGACATTTCTGATTTCTTTCTATCACTTTCACAAACGAGACTTATTTTGTTCAATTCAGTTCAAGTTCATTGAATGAGCCCAGCCATTTAACGTCGACAATAGGCCGTCCAGAGTCAGTAGGTGTGTTCCCATTAACCCTCAAATTGTGCGAATTGAAACTGAGAATTTAAAATATGCCTAATGGACATATGCCAATTTTGGAAAAACTCCCATGTATCGAAATAGAATAGAATAGAATAGAAATGCTTTATTAATCCCTTGAGGGAAATTGTTTCGTTACAGCAGGAAGAAAGAGAGCAGCAACAGAATAAAATAGGCACTTAAAATATAATTTAAAAAATGACAATATTAATACAGATATGTACAGTATGTACAGAAAAAAGATAAACAAAAAAGATTCAATGTGCAAATAAGTGTGCAAAAAGTGAAGATGGATGTGCAAACATAGTAATGTGCAGAATTGAGAGCAGATGTGCAACAGAGACAACGATCAGTGAAAAAGTTTTGTGTTCGCATGAGGTGGTATTTCATGTGATTCAAAAAAGTCGTATTTTGCAAAAATGCAACAGAAAAACACTTTTAGAATTATTGAATTCTTGCAGGACAGAGACCCAAAATCAGAGATGAAAGCAACAGACAAAATAAGATGAGACAAACTGACAGTGAACAAGGGAAGTGTGCAGGTATAAGTAGGGAAAACACTAATTAGGGAAGTGAGAACAGGTGAGCTGACTGCGGTGAAGCACAGGTGAATCTAATCAGGGCGATGCAGACGATCAAACCTGGGAGCAGGAAAACACGAGGGCAAGAAGTGAAGTGACCTGAAACACGTTAGGAACAAAAAAAAACAGGAAACACTGGATCCAGTCCATTTCAGTGCACTAATGCATTACAATGGATCATGCACCACCAGCTTCATTTTTGTTTTTAAATTTATTTTAAAATGTCCTTTTATGCTGAATTTCCTTGCTGGCCTGTTTTT
This sequence comes from Plectropomus leopardus, assembly GCF_026936395.1. Taxonomy (NCBI): domain Eukaryota; kingdom Metazoa; phylum Chordata; class Actinopteri; order Perciformes; family Serranidae; genus Plectropomus; species Plectropomus leopardus. The sequence continues at coordinate 38,900,535 of NC_142177.1, forward strand.
GTAGAAGATCACTTTGAGCGGCATCTTTTAAATGGAAGGTGCTATATAAATAAAGTTTTGATGATGTTAATAATATTATCATTATTATTATTAATAATAATAATGATGTGTATGTCAGGAAGTGGAACCATCACCAAACTCATGACCTGGTTCTGACTGTAACATCACAGTTTAGTTCATGTCAAAACTCGCCTTCAGCATGAGGAGCTGATGGTTTTTACCTCAAGGAAACGAATGTCAGACATGCTTCATGGCAAAACTGACAGGAGCTCTTCACACATGCAGCCACACCTTCCTAACTCTCAGGAGGAACCACATTACACAACAACAAACCAGGCCCATCAAGTCTAATCTCACCGGTTAAAACGTGACTGAGCTGAAACTGATCCTGATGTCCACACATCTGATTTATGAATATAAAGTCTGGGTGAAGGGCTGCAGGTGGTTGTTTTTCATGCAGGTGCCGTCTATCCATCTGCCAACCTACAGTCACACTGCACCCGCCGCTGTCTGGCTGCGTTCTCAGCTGACAGCGTTCATATCACGCACACATGAAAGGTGGCTTCTGGCTCTGGCGTCACGATCTTACGCTGAAGGAAGTATTTTATAAATCCTAAAATCCTATGGCCTCCTGTCATTTTGCAAAAGTTGCACCCAAGCAAAGTAAATTGAGTACTCCAGATTTAATCCCTACACTAGCTCATGGGAGTATTTGGGAAAAAGTAAGTGAAACAGTGTCTAATATGACTTCATACCCAAAGCGAGAGCTTCAGGTTTCACATAAGCTGCTGCGGCTGCTTTTGGTGTGAGAGCGGAGCGGCGCGAGTCCAAAGATGCCTTTGGGAAACCCAACACCGGCCTGTGAGTCACAGAGTAATCCCATTCAGGAAGCGTCCCTTTGTCCGTGTGAGCCGACGTCACCGGGATCTGCTTTCAACAGCAGAGATCACAGGCAGAGGATGAACAGCTCAGAGCCAACAAAAGGGCCTGTGAAGGGTTAAAAGTACACAAAGCATTCCTCCTCTGTCTTCTTTTCCAGGAACAGAGGGGACATTTGAACGAGACAGAGACACAGTGAGGTAGTCAGACACCGAGCGGGGTTTTTAACTTCACACAGAACAAAGAAAACAGTGACGGTGGAGATGTGCCATGAGAGACATTTTACACGAATGTGGCTCTGAGGACACTCATGACAATGGACACTCCGTCAGATCTATTTTAGGAGACGTAACCTTCAAATTGTAACTGCAGGAGTAGGACATATCACTCAGTTCTCAGGAGAACAAGGATCTTTATCAGAAATACTCGACTGGCTTTGTTTGAGGGCCACATATGTAAAAATGACAGGAGGCCAGGGGCCAGTCGCAGCTGCCTCATACATGTTTGTAGGGTTAAGGAAGTTTCTAGAATTTGAGCAGGTTTCTTAGATTTTGGGGTGTTTGTAAGATTTAACAATGTTTCAAGGATTTTAGGAAATTTCCAGGATTTTAGAGCATTTTTTGGACTTTGGATGACATCTCTAGGATTTTAGGATATTCATGATTTTGCTGGTTTCAAGGATTTGGGGATATTTGTAGGATTTTAGGGCATTTCGGAGAGTTTCGAGGATTTTAGGATGTTTCTGGTATTCCAGGACATTTCTAGCATTTAAAGACGTTTCTTGGATTTTATATATATATATATATATATATATATATATATATATAAAAGTTTTATTTATAGTTCAAGTTGTACTACGTTTACAGAGAAGCAGTCTTCTTGAGCAATGTGAGTTGTCAGACTCCCTCTAACAATGTTGAAAACAAATATGCACAAAAACGATAAAAATCACAAAGGCCAAAGTGAAACTAGAGCCTGTCTTGCGATGGGATCACTCCTTGGGCCTTTCCTGTCTTTGACTTTCATTGTGATCTCAACCACACGTCGATATTTGCAATGTGCTGATTTGTTTATTTTTTTATTATTTATTATTAATAAATTATTATTATTTTCATTTTTGCAGACGACACAAATTTATTTTCTGGGAACAATTAAAAATAACTTTGGATGCTATTGGAAGGTAGTTGAATATTCTAAAAATGTGGTTTGATGTTAACAAAATCTCTCAATATCAATAAAACTTAATTCATGATTTTGGGAATGGCAAAGTAAATGGAAATAAATGGAGTAATTTTAGTGATTTCTGTTTTGGTGGGCCAGCAGGTTTGGAAAGCATCTTTTCTTCAAAAATCACCAAAAATTTTCAAAGAAAAAAGAAAATCTTCAAAAAGTTTTAAAGAAAAAAAAACTGCCAAAAATTTTAAAGATATAGAAAATCACCATTTAGAAAAGAAATCACCCAAAAATTAAAAGAAAAAAAAATGCTGGAAGATTTATAAAAATCACCCAAAATTTACAGGAAAAATAAAATGCTGAAAGATTTTAAAAATCACCAAACATTTTAAAGGGGAAAAAAAAATCTGTAAACATTTCAAAAGAAAAAAAAAACCTTTCACAGAAACGATGGCTAAAGAAGGGACTTCATGACGGACCTATTGCAACATCTCTGTGTAGAAAAGGGCTCGTCTTTATGCTGTCTTAGCTATTCATTTCTGACATCGTCTCGCTCTCAGAAAGAAAGCATTTGTTTCCCAAACTGTCAAACTGCTGCTTTTAAATGAATATATCCCTGTTCCTCTGCTCACACTGCGGGAATGAAACACGGCTTTAGAGACATGTGTGGGAATTGACCCCGGACCCCGTTAGTCCCCCTCCCCCTCATCCAGTCCAGCCTCAGTCTGGTTCACTCCTTCCTATATGGAGCAGAGAGTTTGTTGACAATTGGATTAAAATATTACATAAATAAGATTATGCAATGCTTTGTATTTGTGCAGGGAGGATGACTGATTGGTGGTGATGTAACACTTTGCTGGCGGGACTGAAACAGTTTTAAGCGAACTGCTGGGATTATCACACTCAGTCTCTTAGTGCCTTGCTCAGCAGAACTCCAAACACTGACTGCAGAATTCGAGTCCACTGGGATAACCAGGATTTGGGGGATTTTTTTTTAAAAAGATATTGCACATTTGTTTCTGCCTTTAAGTTATCTCATCATACACCACATTTCTATAGTTTTATGTAAAAGGGTGATATTTTAGATTAGATAAGAATATTTAAATATTCAATGCAATTTGCAATGCAGAAAAATAATATTAATAAACAATAATAAAGTAGCAGCCAACAATGTAAGCAGCAAAAAAAAAAGGCTTAAATTACACAGTGCAAGTTAAAGCAGCTGATGGGAGTTGTTTCTTGTAAAATTCCATGTACAAAGACAAATGACTGACGGGCTGATGAGAAATAAACAATTTCGAAAGACTGTGAGCCAAGTTCCAAACCTTTTAATCACCGACAATATAAAACAGGTTTAATAATGTCTGATTATTATGCAATCTGACTCCATGGCATGAATGGGAAAAAAATGAACCCTCTTTTATGTGTCTCGTGTTTTGTAATTAAAATTTGTCTTCTCCATTGAGGATTTTATCCCATCTTTTTGTCATTTTGATTTTATTGTGTTGCTCTTTTTGTGTTGCTTGCATAGACATCTTTTCAGCAGGGAAATGTCTCTTTGAAAGGATATAAAATCACTTTGCCTATGATTTTTGTCAGGGATTTTCAGAGTAAATATTGGTTTTTAAGATCAATTTTTGCCTATTTCCTATGTTGTTCTTGTTTTTGTTTTTGTTTCTTCTATCAAACTGTAAAGCATTTAATTTTTGTGAAAGGTGTCATATAAAAAAACAAATGATTAACTGACTGATCACTAGTCTACAGTCTTATATGATTATAGTTATAGTTATGATTTAAGTTATGTAATTGGATGTAATGAGTGGGCTGACATGAGTGGCTGTCAGGATTTGTTCACAATCATTGTGTTTTTTAAGCACATACAGTCACTGGTGTCCAGATTATCAAGGCAAATTACCATACAAACAATCAACAACATTGCAAATAAAATTCAGTTTATTTTTTGTCTAACAATTTTGTTTCTTCATGGCTTGGTATCAGTCCATGATCCGAGACTTTTAAAGAAATTAGTTGTGTAAGTGGCTTTAATTTTGAAGTTTACTTTCATTTTTTTTCAAAATATGTATTGTGTGTGTGTGTGTGTGTGTGCATATATGTGTGTGTGGGGGTAGTTCCAAACCCGATAATCATCGTCCACATCAACCATGCGACCTCGTTACATAATGTCTTTATTATCAGGCAAAGCCTCCATGGAAGGAGAAGACAGACAATGATTGATTTATATGTGTGTTTTTATGTAAGTTTCGTCTGAGCATGAAAGCTGCATGCCACAAGTTTTTACTTCTTTGTGTTTTATTTAAAACACAGAGGGGTGGGGCGGTGCTCTTCCAAACCTGTCAATCAGCACCCTCTAATGAAACAGAGAAAAACATATTATATAAAAGTCAAATGAGATGGAAAATCAGATCAAAATCAATCAAATATGATTATCATGCTAAGCTAGTTCCATGGCATGCATGGGAAAAAATTACTTGAGTTCAATGTATCATGATTAACCTTTTTTTCTTTTTTGGATGTTATCCCGTCTGTCTGTAATTGAATTTCATTCGTTTTGCTCTTTTTTTTTTTGTTTTTTACCTGTATCTGACAATCTGTGGAAGAGACAAAAAACCGACAGACTACTCTACCTTTGCTTTTAAGTAGCTGAATGACGGAGGTGCATGTAGCATACACCAAGCTGCCAGTCAGACCAGAGGGGAGAAACAAAGCCAAAAGTACCAGACAAAGATTGGGAGGAGAGCTGGCATCAGGGCAAGGCTGACCAGACTTGGACCAAAAGCTGTTACTCTACCAAGCCTTCTTTTGTCTAATGTCCAGTTGCAAAAGAATAAAGTGGATGAGATGCAATTTAGGCTCACTCAGCAATGGGGAGTCACAGACTGCTCTCCGCACATCTTCACAGAGACATGGCTAACCCCAAACATCCCAGATTAAGCTATTGCACTGGATGAACAGACCTTGTGCAGAGCCGGCAGGACACAAGAGTCTGACGCAAATTCAAAAAATTCACTGCAGGAATTGTATGATGCCATCAACAGCAACATGCCCGAACAACCAGGTGGAATTTTTCATAGCAGCTTACGATTTTAATCAACTCCAAAGAAGCAGGATCAAGGACAAATTTTAATTTCAAGTTTTAACTATGTTTGAAAATGACTAATAAATCTATCTTGTACCTTGTATCCTGGAACATAAATAGCAATTGCAGAAGGATACTTAAAGTGTAATATGTAGACGCAGGAGTCCACTGTAAAGTGGCAATACATGAGGACTTACAAAGAGAAAGTGTTGACCCAACTGTGAGTCATAATCAGCTTGGGCATCAGTCAGCTTCAGTTGTCCCTCACAACAGGTTAGTCAAGCACAGCGTCCTGTATGCAATCAGTCATCTAAGTTGTTAACAAAAGTTCTGAACATCTGACAAGTGTTTTCACTCAGAGGACATTGTAGACGCAAACTTTGGATGTCAGAGTTCAAAACAACACTTTTGCTCCCCAGAAGTAGTACAGATGTCATTCCAGTTTAAACCTTAACATGTCCCAGTTTGCTGGCTGTCACTCAGAGCAAGTTTCAATAGCCTGGAGTCTCCATAGGAACGTGGAAACAGCCACAGATTTATGAAAGAATGTTAAACCTTCGAGGTCGTGGCTGTTAGTTACAGCTCAATCTTTACATAACCTATAATCCACCATGCAGCAGCAGCTTTGTAAAAGAATTGTTTGTCATTTAGGGAGATAATGCTTTGTCACATTTTTGCAGAAGGTGAAATGAGAAGATATAAATATATATATCTGGGTCTGTGCACGACACACCAAGTAGGTCTGTGAACCTTCACCTTCCTCTGAGTGAAAACTGACAACTGCTAAAACAAACATGAGTGTGGTTTTTATCACTGAATTCCACATCACAAATTCCTTTAAGTCAGTGTTCATTTAATAAGGTGCACAAACAGCCCTGAAAAATTGGCACAAATAATGAACAATATATCAGTAGATAGGTCAAGTTAAGTGCTTGTTAGTATTTCCTTAAGGATAAGTAGCGTTCAAAGGTGCAGAAGTATCAAATAAATCAAAACCAGGAGATATGTTAAGAAATTTAAAAAAATTTTCCACCTCCTACACATTTCTACTAAAGTCCATCTGACTCATGTGACATTTTCTTTTCGTGCTTCCGTCAAAGTTTTATTTTGTCTTTAACCCAAATTTCCCCTCAAGTGTCCTCTTATCTCTGCAGTAAATTTCTTTCCTCATTCAGCTCTCTTCTATCGCTCCGCTCTGTCATTAAAATTCAGTCTAAAGTACACTTTTCACTTTTTTTCCCCACAATCTGTTTATTTCCCTCTTATAGGTTGTAGCTAGTCATTGATAGACTTTTCATATATTCCTCCTTTCAAGGACACATTTTTTGTTGCAACCTGCTCACCAAACAAAGCTTTTTTTTTTTTTAGGAAAACACAATTTCTATTGGTTATTCCTATATCACATCAAACCCGCAGTTCCTCCTGCAATCTCTTCAATATTATATTCTGTCTAATTACATTGTTCCTCTAAGAACCTCTGTCAACAATTATGCGTAACACTCATCTCTGAACAGGTTTGCTCATATGTTTTCAGGTGTATATCATGCAGGATTCCAGCTTTAAATACAGAGGAAAGAAAGAAAGCATTCTTTTATTTATCCAAGATTTCAGGGAGGACATAGAGGACACATATCTAGAATACTTCGAAAATGTGCCCCAACAACACATGAAAGAAGAAAGACTAAAGACATTCACACCATAAATTGATGCCCAATATAATGCAGATAATTAACTAAAATGCAGAAAACTTAAGTGTTAGATGCTCAAAATCTTCTGGCGTGTCCAGAGAGTTCAGGCTGGGATATCCGTATCTACAGCCAATCAACGAGCAAAAGACCAAGTGGGCTCAGGTGATGGCATTAAGCATAAAACATGTCAGGTGTGCCCTTGACAAAAAGACGGTGAAACCATCTCCATGTGTGTCGGGAATATATGTATAGAGGTCATCATTTGGGGAATAATGCAGAAGTGAGGGGATTACAAACTGCTTAAATTACATCCATAGTGGGTTTGAGGAACTGTGAAAAAACCCCCCCAAAACTAACATTTTGGTCAGAGTTAACTCAAAATGATGAAACTAAGACCCAAGTTGTTATGAACCAGTATTATCTCTTGAAAATTTACATTTAATTTCTCCAAACAAAAAGAAAATGGAGATGAAGAGGTGGAAACTTACATGTAAATGTGTCAAGGTCACTTTATATAACAACAGGATGATCACGTTGCACACAGAAACAGGTGAAATGCTGCTCTTCTCCTTTGAGGTGTCAGGTGGAGGGGGATTAAGACAATGGATATTTAAATTTGCTTAAATTTCCGCTGTCATTCTGCATGTTTCCCACCCTCCTGGTAACCGGCCAGCCAGCCCTTTTGTCTCGGCTTGTTAGGACAGCGTTGCTAAGGGACAGATTTATAAACACCTCTGTTACAGAGGCTGCTCAAAGTGTTTGAGATGAAATCTTTTCCAGACTACAGCTGGTTTGATTATAGTTTTAATAATTCATTAAAACTCTGATGAAACAAATTCCTTCCCTAAAAGAAAAACATTTGTTTTTTTTACAGAGTTGTTGTCATATTTGTCCAGCATATCAGATGCATACAGTCTTTTTCTAAATAATGGCAGGGAGCATAGACCGAAAAAGGAGGGAGTCAGCTAGTAAAGTAAAGTAAAAAGTTAAGTTAAGCTAAATGTGGCGGTGGTTGGGACAGACTTCTGGGGGCGAGAAGAGGAAGGAGGCAGGGGATGAGAAAATTGACAGAGTGTGCTGTCAATGGGTCGATGGGTCGTAAATGGCTTATGTTTGATCACAAAATTGTTGTCATGTTTTGTCAAAAACAATACGAACAATTTCGTGGCGTGAACTAATAATTTCAAAGTCGAGGCAATAAAGGATCATGAGAGTGCCCAAAGTCATCAGGAGAGCCTCAGGATTAAAACTGTCAAGATAGGTCATATCGAAGAGAGCCTTGCTGGGAGAAGCCTCGCTTTATTGAAGACGTCTGAGTTAGAGAATATGCAGCTACTTCTTTGAAATGCCCATGCCATGTTGAAAAGGGCAGGCCTTTCACCGGCTTTGCATGGATGTGTGAGTAAGTGAATTGATGTTACTATTTACATGTTTCAGAAACAACTTCAGAAAGTTACCAGCCACATTGCCTGGTGATCAAAAAAGTTAATTTAGAACTATGCATACTACAATGACAATTACTACAACATCCAAACAGTGACAGTAAAATCAACACAGACTGTCCAGCCAGTTACAGTAGAGTTAATCAGCAGTCATTATTAAAAAATCTCATTGCTTCAGGAGCAAAAGGCCTCCTAAAGCTGCTTGTCTGCAGTTGCCTTGACACTCATACCAGGAGCACATTTCTCCATGTGGGTCGGCAGCTATTCTCCTTTTCTGCTCCCCTCTAAAAACACAAAAAGACCTGTCTCTGTCTGCTTGTGTGTCTTTGGTGGTGTGTGTCTGTGTGTGTGCGTGCGTCTGTCCCTGTATGTCTGCTCATCTCTCTCACTCTCTGTTTAGACACAAATGACACGCACTTTGGAAGTGCTGGATGCATGTTTTATCATTTATCATGATCAGATCATTCACATCATATCTAACATAGTGTTTACATTGCTCAAAACAGAGCTTGGGTCAGTGGTGCATCCAGTGTAAATAGTCTGATAACCCAACATTAGTGCCAAAAGGAAATGTAACACTAGAGCAGAGACTGACACAGAAAACTGTATTGAAACCACTCAGGAGGCTGCGCTGATGTTTGTCTCAGGTACTGGTGAGGCATGAAATTTGATCCAGGAAGATTGAAAAAGCAGATTGATGCCAGTTTTACAGGTTTTACAACTCTAAAGAGTGGATTGTCTAATTACAAAGCTGTCCTGGGGTAAACATTAGAAACACAACATTCATGTCACAAAGTAATCTATGTGGAATTGTATGAATTTGCTGCAGCAAACATTCAACCAGTTTCAAACACTGTTGCAGGTGCTTTTCATGCAGCACTAAAGTCTGACTGATTGCAATTCAACCTCAAAAGGTCTCTCTGTAGAAAAGTGTGAGGACTGGACAAAATGTCCTCGCTGTCCTCAAAATGTACACAGGTCCCCATAAAGACAGAAGTACAAACGCATTCATACACACACACACACACACACACACACACACACACACACACACACACATAGCATGCCAGCACATATGAACATGTCTAGACACACTCGCTCGCATGTTTGACCTTGTGACCCTGTGTCAATGAGTAGGTCCACACACACACACACACACACACACACACACACACACACACACACACACACACACACACACATACACACACACACACAGGCGACTTCTCTGATCCCTCAGTCTGCTGAACTTACTGACCCCAGAAAACTCCAGCTGACCGAGTTGAAAAGAAAAGAAACGTCTTCAGTCTTTTTAATTTATAATCCCTGAATGTGCTTCTTAATTCATTATGAGGGAGTAGGGGGTGATGCAAAAAGGGGTAGGCATGTCAAATAATTTTTTAAGTACTGGGGAGGATCTTATGTTTTTTTGTTTTTTTTTTATCTTTGCTTAGGGGAGGGGTATACATCTTAAAATGGTTGTATTTTGTATCTGTTTTAGCTCCAATTTTTAAAGTACCATTTATCACAGACTAGTAAAAACAGACACATGGTTGGATTTTTAAAGTTTCTGAAGGTCCTTGAACACATTATGTGGAATAAATGCTTTTGTAAAAAACAACACCCCCCCCCCCCAAAAAAAGAGCTTAAAATGTTTAAATGTTTATATTTAATTAAAATCACTTTATTCTATATCTCATTCAAAATTTAGTCAGGATGCATGACAAGAGACAAGATTCTTCAACTCCAGGATTTCATCCAAACTTCACTTAAATTATGGTGGAAGGAGTAACTCAGGGAGGGCAAAAGACAAAAAAATAAAAGGATAAAAAATAAAATAAAAGTCACACACCAGCCACCTCCTCCTCTGATTAATAAAGAACAGTCCCTTAGAGGATTTCTTTGTCCCAAACTTTCTTTGTCCCAAAACGAGCTGTAAAATTAAGATGTTCAGAAACCTGATTTATGACCACTCATCTGCCTCTTAAACTTGTTCTGCAGGTTTTTCACTCGAACCTCTTTCTGAGTTTAAGCTTCTTTGTAGCCCTCAGGGATTTAAAGTGATGAATGAGGAAACTTCCTGCAGAATTAACCCTCTGGTTTGACTCAGTCATGGGCAGCTTCAGGGGGAATAATAGGGTCAGTCAGGTCTGGGCAGGGAAGAGCCAAGGCTGGAATCAAACCTGCGGCCGCTGCAATGAGGACACAGCCTCTATACATCTATACATGGGCCGCCCGTTTCCAAGGCTTTCTGGGTTAATATGACAACTTTATTAAATAAAAAAAGTCAAATATTAGTGGGTGTTAGTGGGTTTTCTTGTCCAGTGAGAAAGGGCCATAGATGTATGTCTATGTAAAGTTTTATATTGGTTTCAGAAGCTTTAAAACAGTGAACAAAAAAGAAAAAAGAAAGATAATCAAACTGTTTGCAGCTCCTGTTGGAAACGTACTGGCTGATAATAAGTGCGCTGCTTCCTGAAGATCAATGAGCCTCTTCTCATAATAAACTGTGCGTGTGTGCAAATATTGTATTTGCAGAATCTGGATGTTAGTCATGTCCATCAGCCTCTTATCCTTATCTGAGAGTAAACAACATCACATGACATAATTAAACATAAGTTACATCCTGTAATAAAGTCTCAGTCATCAATAATGTGAGTGTAAAAATATGTCACGTTACTAGACTGAACCATGATGGCAACCTGATGCTCAAAGAAAACCAAAAACCCCAAACCAGCTGGAATAAACTGGACAAAGCTCTTAAAGAACATAAACTTTGTATTAATAGTTTCTATGTGTTTTTATTGCTGGGTGAGTGCAATAGGTGTCGTGTGCAATTTGTGCTTTTCGTACTGGGTGAAACTGGGACTATGTGCAGTTGCATATTTGGTGTTTCTGTTCAGGCTGTTGTGTTTTTAATGTCATGGTGTGAAAATGTTTCTGTTGTAAGTGCAGAGATGTTATCTGTGCAGCACTGAGTCAAAGACAAATTTCCCCTGGGGCGACAATAAAGTGTATCGTATCGTATCGTATCGTATCGTATCGTATCGTAAATCTTTGAAACCTGGAGCGATGTTACTTGTATTGCTTTCAGTCACTTCTCTTAATATTCAAACCTTTGACCCTCAGTAAATTGGTGTGATATCTTACAAAAATGTGTAAAAAAAGCAAAAATAAAACATACCATATTTAATTACATATGTAATATTATGTTACAGAATTATTATTACTTTCTAATCACTTTTTCCAAGTTTTGTTTACCTTTTTTTCTTCACTTTTTTAGTATTAATTTTCAGGCAATTTTCTTGTACTTTTCATTAAATTATTTTCTAATATTTGGGTCATTTCCGCTTCCATTGCTTATTGCCGTCTTTGAATGTTTTTGGAAGAAATCAAGTCATTTTTTTCAGGTTTCAAAGGGCTAAACAAAATGTGACCAACAGGAGCTGTTTATATTTACAACCTAAGGATCTTGAACTTTTCCACAATGAACATTATCAGTGAGTTATTTTGATCTAAAGAGATAACAGAACAATAAAGGCCAAAGATTAGATGGTTTTACAATCAAGGGCCATAAAACTTTTCCACTGTGGTGCTGTTGCTGTTCTAAAATATCTCACAAATTAAAATTAAACAGTATGAGCCGCATTATGACCCACAACATTATTATTTCATGTTCTGTGGTTGTTTTTTTTGCCCAAATTGTGTCTTTTTTGCCAGACTAGTTTTTACTGCTGCAGTGTCTTTATTTTTTTTTAGTTTATCTAAATTTGATTTAACAGCAGGGTTCATACACATTTTTACCATTTTTGCATGACTGACACTAATTTTCAAGACATTCAAGACATTCTCTAAAACATCCATCGATACTCCTTATCAGCTCTTTTCCATTACTATAAATGAAGGCTTTTTGAAATACATATACATTTAAACATAATAATTAATTCAGAACATGATTAAAACTGAATATCTAAATATAATTTGGGGACTGTTCATTATTTATGAGAGGGGAGGGGGCAGTACAAAAAGGGTTAGGGGGGAAATTCAAAAAATTTTTTAAGCTCTGGGGAGGGACTTTTTTGACTTAGGGGATACAACTTTAAACGGCTTTATTTTGTATTTATTTTACCCTCTGTTTTTAAAGAAAACATGCTTTCTTAACAAAAAAAGGGCAATTTTTTCCTTTTGGTGATTTTTAAAGAAAACATACCCATTCGTACCAAAAATGACACCATTTGTCACAGCCAGAAACTGTAAAAACAGAAATTATTGTTTTTTTCACATTTTCAACAGTCATTAAACATATCCTGTGTTATTATACAGGTTTGTGAAACAAAATTCCATGACTTTTCCAATTTTTTTAAGGAATTTATTTAGTTTTCCAAAACTTTTCCAGGCCATTTGCAAAGTCCATGATTTTTCCAGGTTTTTCATCATCTAAAAAGCAAAAGGACCACAAAAACACATTAACCTAAATGTGACGTCCCTCCTTAAACACTCACAGACTTTGATCCTCACTCACATTGACTCCACGTGACGTCAGCGCCGTCTCACTGTGAATCAGCAGTTCTTTGAGGACTCTCTTGTTGACCTTTTGCTGCAGGGAATAACCCACAATGCACAGCACAGCACAGTGACGTCAAAACAGCAATGGCAGAGGAATTTCATGTGATTTCACAAAATGCTGACCTCAGACACACCCAAACCCCCTACATCCCCTCCCCATTAACACACACTTTGTTTCTGCGTTCACTTTAAGGGTCCGCCACATTAAGTGCCGTCCCAAACCAGCTATCAGTGAGCTGAAGTGGATTATCAAACCCTCCGACAGCGAGCCGAGTCGAGCGACTTATTGAACACATGCAACGCCACGTATCGTGTTGGTCATGAAGACGCTCTAAACAAAATACCTCCATGTGACCTTTTAGGAATGTAAACTGCTCAAACTAAGATTTTAAGACATTTAATAACATATAGACTTTGACATCTTAAAAGCTACACTGTACTCAGGATAAATTATGTGCTTGTCTAGTTTCTATAAAACAGTAGTTGCACTTTTTTTATTTTAAATTGTTGCAAAAACCAAGAAGTTTAATAAAAAAAGAGTGAAAATCGGAGAAGATATTAACGAAAGAAAAAGAAGAGAAATGTCATCAATGAATCTTTAGACTAACTTTTAATGCTATTTATTTATGTATTTATTCATTTATTTATTTCCACATTTATTTATCCACTCATCTTTTTATTTTAATGACAAAGGGATACTATAGACAACCAAAATTCTGGGGAAAAAAAACACAGCCTACAGGTTTAATTTTAAAAAATTAGCATTAAATGGGAGTTAATTTTATTTTTCTTCATGGTTACCAGTTGTAACCATGTTTTAAATGTGTTTCCTTTCCCCCTGTTGTTGTATTTCAATGTTCTGTGTGAAGCACCTTGAATTGCCTTGTTGCTGAAACGTGCTATACAAATAAACTTGCCTTGCCTTGCCTTGCCTTGCCTTGCCTTACCAGATATTTTGACAGCTCCTTTTCTACGATTTTCTGAACTATAACCAAATGGTTTTTTGTGACAAAACACAGTAACACAACCACAGTGCTGCTGAATGTAAAGTTTTAATGTAGCTACATACAAATGTACTGTAGCTGTGCTTTGCCGAAATGTACAATGCCAACGTTTTTCTTGGCAACTGGTTTCGATTGGAGACTGAACAGACCGGTTGGCAAACACGAGTGTTGACTAAGAGGTCAGTAAGGATGTTTGAGGGCTGGGTTGCACAACTAACTACCGGGAAAGCGTGAGAGATGGCGTCACTGCCGTAAAATGCAACTTTCTGTAGTATTTGGGAGGTGAGTAAGCAATGAATCAGCCTGCTTTTTTCATGATAAAATCTTCTGTGAAATAAATTCAACTAAAAAGACGAGATTGGTTTTGGCACTAAAATATTCAGTTAAATCTAAAAAGACTGAAACATCAACAGTTTTTACTGACAAAAATGAAACAGTTATGGATTTCTTTGATAAGTATAAAACTTAAATGTTCAAACTTAAATCAAATAAAAACTCAACTTAAATTTTAAAAAATATTTACTAAACGTTTGATGGTTTTGATGGAAATTTAATGAATTAACCCTATGAAACCTGGACCAACATGACTTTTCTTATGCTGGTCTTAGATGTCTAGAAAATTGTTTTTAAAACTACTTTTATATTTATCATAACTATATATTTAAAATTACATTGTAAAATTATTAGAATTTTTAATTATTTTTACAAGCCATTTCCTTGTTGTTTTTAAACGTATTTTTATTTTTATTTTTTTTACTAATTTTGTGATGATTTCTTGAATTGTTGCTCTTCCCGTGTTGAAAAAAAAAAAATAAATTCAATTTGATTCACACACACACACACACACACACACACACACACACACACACACACACACACACACACTGCATATCACAGTTAGTGAAGTGGGTGACCTGGATACCACAGTCATGTGAGGAGACATGTTAACTGTCTGTTCTGTCCCTCTGTGTCCCCCTCACAGTCTGTCTCTGTCTTTTCCTCTCTCAGCATCTTGCTGTTCCTCTTGTGTTTCTGTAAAAAAGATACAGTTTTGGGGCCCACAGTGAATTCAAAGAGGACATTTTTTTAAATGATAAGATTTTTTGAACAGTTCATTTCCTTTTTTTAACTTCCTTTTTCTCATATTTTATTTATTTTTCACTAGTTTTCGGGTAATTGAGGTAGTTGAGATGGCCTGCTGTGGAGCAGGGCTGGATCGGACTGAGAAGCCGAGGACTTTATCAGCAGACAGCTTGTCATTCAAAGAAGCCCGGCCCTTAAATACACATAACTTAATAAAAAGTAAACTGGTGAGTTATACACGAATGCTGAATTAGATGTGGTTTACTGCGGTTTCAAACTGGATTCAAGAGCAAGACCACAAGACAAGGGGATTCTCAGAGAGGGGGGAAGTGCAAATGGAGGAGACAGTGGACCAAAAACACTGGAAGACTGTTTACTGAAGACAGCTCTGGAGACGAGCCAACAGCACCACTGTGAAGAGAGAAAACAATTTGGCAGCATAGACGAGAGAGTCCGCAGATTTTAAGCTGCAGTTGATGAGAGTGGAACAAGCAACAGGTGTGCATGCAGAGCTGCAGCAGCAGGAAGCCACGCTCGGCCTCTGAAAGCACACAGAGACGCAGCAGCAGAAAACACAGCAAAAAATCCCAAAAATATACGAAAAAATACACAAAGTCAACACCACCACATACAGACCCAAACTGGTTTTTCTACCAGGCTGTAAACATGTTTATTTCTGCTGAAAAGTGGGACATTTTAACATGCACAGGAGGCATCCATGACATTTGAGGTATCCTCCTGCATCAGGTTACGCCCTGTTTTCATGATCATCAGAGATATCATTTATCACGCAAAAACATTTCTTAGTTCGAGCTTCTTGTTTGTACGAGAACTTGCTGCTTTTTCTTATTATTATTTTGATAAATACATTTAAACCTTTTTGCATGTGTACTTTTAGTTTTATTCTTAAATATATTTCCCTGAAATCACATTTACTTGAAGTTTAACAGTTGGTCTTTGTTGATTTCACTACTGCAGAAATTCTTCCTCTTCTCACAAACGTTTTTGGTGTCATCTCTTCAATCTTGTTTATGTTGCAGAGTCTTTGCACACGGCACTAAACCTGCTCTTATGTGGTATTTAGAGAACATTACCTGTGCTGACAGGTGACTTATGATCATTGGGATTCATCATTGAGCACACCTGGTCAGAGCAGATTTGGATGATTTAGAGCGTTTGGTGCATCTGGAGTCGACTTCTCTTAAATTTCTCTCACCAGAAAATGAAGAGAAATTTAAGAGAATGTTGCTGCATGAAGCTCGATGTGTCAAAACTGCGTCAGACTTCTTTCAGCGCAGGAGTTCACAAACAGACATGATCACAGGACAGACGCAATGTTCACCTGCAGATCTGGAAAAACAGACGCGCACCAGAGGGGAGGGTGGCGGCGGAAAGTCATCTTCAGGTTTATCACATGACAATAACCAGTAACCGGGTCATTCAGTTCACAGGACCCCTGTGTCAATGAGTGTGTGTGTGTGTGTGTGTGTGTGTGTGTGTGTGTGTGTGTGTGTGTGTGTGTGTGTGTGTGTGTGTGTGTGTGTGTGTCTCAGTTAAAGATGAGAGAGAGGACAGTTTCAGCACCTCTTTTAAGGACTGTTTGAGGCTTCAGGTTAAAGGATTAAATTACAGTTCTGGTTAGACCTGAAGTGATGGTTAAGGAGGAGGCAGCTCGTTCCACCAATTCCAAACAGGTTTTAACTGTAAGAAAGAAAGAGATTGATTAAAAAAATACAAGAAAATTATCTGAAAAATAGCAAAAATAGAGACAAAAAAATGAACAATAACATTCCCTCTTAAAAAAGTGCAAAAACTTAAATTAATAATAATAAAATAAAATATCTATTCTCACCATAACTTAATTTTAAATATATAATTATTATAATTAGAGCTATAGTTTTCTGGATATTTCAATCCAGTTTTATGGTAATATTTTCTAATATTTCTCTCTCCCTCTCTTTTTTGAACATTTTACAAGTTTCTTGCATTTTGTGAGAGATTTTTTCACCAAATTGTTGGTCGCCTTTTCCTTCATGTTTTTGAGAGAAATCAGACCAATCTGCTCACGTTTCAGAGGTTTAAAAGCTTTTGAAAGGCATCTGAATACAGCACAAGAAAACTGATGAAGACTCTAAAGGGTTAAATCTCCACACACAACCTGACTGTGATAATAATTCAGGCATCAAACATCAGCTCAGGGCGATGTCCGCATTTACAACAGACCACAAACACTGACGCTTTAACTGAAATGTTTTCTGTTACTGTTTATGCCACAAACAAAGTTGAATTACTGAGCACAGAAAATGCATAAAAAGATCAGTTACAGTTCAAATTAAGTCTCAAGTTTCAAGATTTAGTCAGTTGCACTTCCATATTTAAGGTTACAGGAATGTGAATATTCATATGTGTAATTTCTGTGCACTTTTGTTCGTTTTACACCTGACACGGAGGCTCTGTCGCCCCGCTGCGTCTGACTGAGAAGCACAGGGCTGCATCTCTGTGCTGCACAAATTACTGCAACAGTGCATTTAGGCAACAGAACATCTTCGTTTAGAAAAATTTTTTTTGACATGACGCAAATTTTTTACGAGTAAATTACGTAATGTTACTTTAAAACATGGGTCTTCTTTTTTGTTCTCAAAAACTGAAATACGTCCGAAACTCGTCAAATATGTCCGCTCTGTCCGTGCTTCCGGCGTACGAACTCGACGCCAAAGGCCACCTTTCGCGTCCAACCAGAACGCGGCTGGACGGCGTCAGATGAGAGCGTGCTCATAAAAAATGCTGAAGGACAGCGTCAGGTTATTTTATTTCCAAGAACAAACATTTCCATTTTTCCAATAAAGCAAAAAACAAGCATTGGTGCAGTTTATTACTTTTTAAAACTTTGACCCGACTCAGAAAGGGAGAAGTTTTATACAACAGTGCAGAGCAGTTTCTCCCGGACACATTACAGACGGACAGACAACCGGATCCACACACCTGCACCGGATTAAACACCAGGCGTCAGTATTGTGTGTGTGTGTGTGTGTGTGTGTGTGTGTGTACTGAAAGCCATCAGTTCGTCATTGAGCTAAGTAAAGACTCAACACCTGCTGCAGTGGATTTACCAGCACAGAGAATACAGGGCCGAAAGTATATGGACACCAGAACACCCAAAGTGTTAACAATGGACATGAACCTGCTGCTTTAACAGCCTCTGATCTTCTGAGCTTACATTTTTAAAAATATTTTTGGGACCTGTCAAATCTGTTTTATTTTTGTTGTTTTCTGTGTTCATTATCTACATTTTCTTCTATTTTTTAAAAATCATTTTCATTTATTTATTTTTTTTAGTCTTATTAGTCCTTCAATTTTCCAATATAATATATGTTATTTTTATTGTTTTAATCCTGATAAATGTATTTTTTTCAAGATTAAGCTGCACATTTTAGAGAGTCGTTTTACTGCGACCGTCTAACAGCAAACCTGTGTGGTAACGATGCTGTTTAATAAGCGTCTTGATGTGCCACAC
Source organism: Plectropomus leopardus (assembly GCF_026936395.1). Lineage (NCBI taxonomy): Eukaryota > Metazoa > Chordata > Actinopteri > Perciformes > Serranidae > Plectropomus > Plectropomus leopardus. The sequence goes on from NC_142177.1 coordinate 38,918,981, forward strand.
CTGTCTCCTGGATGGATTATCTTGGAAAAGGAGAAGTGCTAATTAACACAGATTTTTAACAAATTTGGGAACACAGTTTGAGAGAAATCTAACTACTGAACGCATGAAAAAGGTCTGACATCTTTAACTTAAAGAAACATGGGAGCAAAAAATGTTGAGATGTTTGTTCAGTGTAACACACGTTTCAGCATTAGGACTTCCCTCTAATGGACACATAAGTTCAGCTTGTTTTATACACATTCATTTGTAAATTAGTGAATCAGATGATCAGATCACGACTTTTGCAGAACAAACAGAGCAGCAGACTGATGAGGATGTGACTTCATGCATCACGTTCAGCTGCTGCTCCCTGCTGGCTGCTGCGTGTCATCTCCTCTGCAGGCTTCATGCACATTTTACCAGTAAATTTCCAGGACTTTTCCATGACTTTGAGACAAATTTTAAAGACTATACTGTCTCTACAACGACCATCAATACAACTTATATGTTCATGATGATACCACAGCTTTTTGATATATATATTATTTTAAAGAATAATGAATGAAATGAGAGAGGAGGGGTGGTGCAAAAAGGGGGAGGCATGTCAAATCATTTTTTTAAGCACAGGGGAGGGACTTATGATTTTCATTTCGGCTATATTAAAAAAACATGCCTTCCAAACCCCTGGGTCTGCAGGTTTGGAGGGACTGTTTTCTTTAAAACAACTCCTCACCAAAAATGAGCACCCATTGGCTCACCAGGAGAGGGCGCCCCATGTGCCGGGACCGTGTCTGCCACAGCGGCTGCAGGTTCGACTCCTGCGGCCCTTTGCTGCATGTCATCCCCCCTCTCTCCCCCTTTAAGCTCTCCTGTCCCAATAAAGGCATGAAATAAAAATGAATTAAAAAATCACCAAAAAATACACCATTAATCACCTCCAGAAACTGTAAAAACAGAAATTATTTTTTCAAATTTCCAAAGGTCCTTGAACATATCGTGTTTTTATACAGGTTTGTGAGACAAAATTCCATGACTTTGTTCAAAACTTTCAAGGTATATTTAGTTTTCCAAAACTTTTACAGGCCTAAAAATTGGTTAAACTGGTAGAACAGACAGCTGAGCTGAAAGACACAGTGACACCTAGTGGTGGAGCGAGAAGTTACAGGACTTCAAACAGCCGGCGGCCAGCAGGCAGAGAGACAGCATGTTTTTTTTACATCTGAATTAAGGTGAATTAAGGATTTATTTCGATCAAACCTGAGCTGGTGGTTGTTAGAACAGTTGACTTACTATCTAGATTACTAGCGAGAGTAACCAAGATGGTTTATTTTGTTTCTGTTGAGCTTGAATGAAGTGTGTTTTATGATGAGTTAACTAATTAATCCTCATCAGTCATCTGTGACTGAGAGAAAGTTAAATTTAAAAGGTGTAAAGTTTTATCTCTCTGTTTAATAAGGAACATGAGTACGAGAATATCACTAATTACTTATATTTCTTAACATTTTGTGTAAATGTGTATTTATTCGTCTGAAAAGCTGAAAGTAAGTACAGCGCTGGCCATTGGAGGGTGTTAGCGCCGCACACTCATACCGTCATAAACCATGTACACCAAAGAAGATTCAGGAAGGTATGAAGGTATGAAATATTACATACGGCACAAGTCTGAATACAGCGAGCTGGAATTAAACTCTTCTTAGTTCACATTTAATCTTGAGATCACGGACTCGATCATATTTAGAGGCAGTCAGCGGTGCAGTAAACAGCAGCAGTGGAAGAGGAGCCCAATCAGGACCTGGAACCAGTTTATTACAGAGTCTGAGTTCAAATGTTTTCTGACATAATTCATTCAGATTATCGCTCCCAGTAACTGACAGTGGTTCAGTGCGTGTGAACAAACTGGAGGTCTCGTGTCTAACCAGTCCCTCTGGTTAGCAGGAAGACTGCAGAGACGGTGATGGCGGCGGCGGTGTAGGTAAACACTGCGTTATAAAGAGTGTTTGTCCTGATTCGTTCTCCCAGCGTCCTCTGGGTCTCCTCCAGCTGCTTCACCACCGCCTCCGACTCCCACCGGTCCCCTTGCTCTGGTCGCTCTGGTTGCTCTGGACGCTCTGGTGTTGCTAACTGCGGCTGAGCGGCGCGTGTTTCCGCCTGAGGTTTGGTCTCCAGCAGCCTCCTCACCACCGATAACTCGCTCTCCACTCTACCCAGTCCTTGTCCCAGTTGGCCCAGTTGTGGCTGCAGGGACTCCAGAAGCGACTCTGTCTTTTTGCCGATGTGGAGGTCTTTAAGAGCTGAGAGAGGCACCGCGGGTGAGTCTGAGGTCGGAGCCCTCTTTTCCTGGAGGACGATGTCCCTCTGTGTGGACGCGTCATTCAGGGCGAGCCTGAGGCTGTCGATGATGGTTCGGAGCTCGTCCTGCTGGGAGCGATGGTTTCCAGCCTGGACTCTGAGAGCCTCCTGCAGGCTCTCTGGACCTTTCTGGGCCTCCAGCAGCAGATTCTTCAGCTCCTGCAGATGAGAGACTGAAAATCAGCTGAAACAAAAGTTTTCACACAACTCTAACGACTCTGAGCGGAACGTGTTTTGAAGATTTTTGCACATTTCCAGGATTTTTAGGACATTTCTCAGATTTTATTGTGTTTCAAGGATTTTGGGACATCTCTAGGATTTTACAACACATGCTGGATTTTAGAACATTTCTTGGATTTTAGGACGTTTGTAGGACATTAGAGGTTTAGCTAGGACCTCTGTTGGGGGTGCGGGGGATCCTCCACTGGCACTTTTTTTGAAAAACAAGGTAACAAAAACAGGGCGATTCTTATTTTCAGGTGATTATTGCCTGAAGAAAAAGTACTTACAATATTATTTGAATTCTCAGCCAATATATGCCCTGAATCAGGGATACTCAACTTTCTTTGCTTGGGGGGCCACTTTTGCAAAAGTCAGTGTCAATATATCACTCCAGTCTCTAAGCCCTACTTGGTTACTTAGTGCATCAAATGAGACATTTTCAGTCAGTGTTGTTCAAAAAGTCACACCTCGTGCAGAATTGATAAGTGTGTGAATCCAGCTGCTCTCGTCAGCCCTCCTCACCTGCAGGCGGACGCGGTTGACGTATGTTGATCCCATGACCCCGATCAGGGCTCCGAGTACCGAGCCGATGATGGACCAGTTCTTGGTGCGTTCTGCTCTCGTCCTCTCCTTCTCGTGGCTCTCCCTGACGCCGGCTGAGAACAAGGCAAACTTCTCCCTCTCTGAACCCTCTGCGTTCTCGTACGCTGTCCGGAGACGCCGCTCCTCCTGCGGTCAGGAAAGAGCACGGAGGTTTGTTACGAATTAACCTAAACTGATCTGTTTTTACATAAACATTATTGAGCAGATCTTCTAGTTTTATTTCAACAATGTAAAACCTCAAAACCAAATGACAGATACGACAAATGTGTTTCCTGCCGCTTTTTTCATTTATATTTCCAATTCATCTAACCTGCAGCAGCTTGTGCTCCAGCGTGGCCAGCTCCAGGTAGTGAGCCTCCTCCCTGGAGACTCTGTCCAGCCGGTCTCTGACCTCCTTCAGTCTGACCTGCAGGGCCTCCAGGCTGGCATGAGCCTCGCGCACCATCCCTCTGGCCACCATGAACGCCGCCTCAGCCTGGAAGAAAGTCCAGGGTTCCCACGCATTGTCATGGACAAAATTTCCATAATTTTTTCCTGACTTTTTAAACACCAAAAATGTATATTTCTTGCCCAGCGCTTTTTCAACACATAATATTCAAACTATATTTAAAAAATATTCCAAAACATTTTAAAGAAAACATGCCTTTCTAATTTAAAAAAAAAAAAAAAATAAGATTTCTCATAAAAAAGTTTTCTGTAAAAATCACAAAACTTAAAATGAAATAAACTAAAGAAAAGAAAGTAAAAATATTTTCAATTTTCTATTAAAATGTAGATTTTTTTTTTTACAGAAAATATGTCTTCCAAAACCCATGTTTTCTTTGAAAAATCATTGTAAAATGAATACATATTACAGCCATTTTAAGTTTTATGTCCTTTCCCTGAGCCAAAAGTGCTTACAAAGTTATTTGACTTGCCAAGTGGGCATACATGCAGGGAGAGACAAAACACGTGGAGAAAATAAAGAATCATACGTGACGAACAAATAAAAACATAACCAAAATGTTGTCACATGTTGAGCATATTGAAGCTACGTTACGTCGGCAGCTACAGAAAATAAATGAACCGCCATGTGACATAAGTGTAATTTAATATATTACAACACATTTCCATGTTTTTTCCAGAACTTTGATTTCTACTAGTTCCACAACTTATCCAGGCCAGGAAAATGTGACTGTGAAATCTCCTGACTTTTCCAGGTTTTCCATGTCTGTTGGAACCCTGAAACACACACGTCCGCGGCTCTGGGTCTTTCTCAGTATGGATCATTTGTCCTTAATAATTTAACGCAGGGCAACAACGAGCCATGAAGGACTCAGACTCTGCAGATCACTGAGTGTTTTCACTGACTGTTTACATGCAAACACATCCTGTATTTTCAAGATTTCCTGCTTCTTACTGTCTGCTGACCTCAGTGACCTTCGTCTGGGCCTCGCGGACCTCGTTGAGTCCGACAAACTCCTCGTACCTCTCCCACCAGTAGTTGACGGAGGCGGAGGCCGTCTGAGTCGCCCGCTGACCCCACTGCTGCCCCAACTCACCTGCATGCTGGAGGACGGAGAGAAAAGGAAACACGGTGTTAATGGTAACGCTGAATAAAATTATTAAAGGATTTAGGGCAGTGATGCTCAACTTACAAGCCAAATCTGGCCCCCGATAGGGTGCCAGGTGGCCCCCCAACCATTTTCTAATTAACAATAAAAATAAAGTCATTCACTGGGAATTGTTTTTATATTTTTAGTATACATAAGGTGCCAGAGTACATAAAACAGCGTCAAAATAGAGCTTGTTTATCAAAAAAGTGCCAGTGGAGGATCCCCCACAGCTCCTGACAGAGGTCCTAGCTCAGAACCTAATGTCCTAAAATCCTAGAAATGTTCTTAAATACTAGAAATGTCCTGAAATCCAAGAAATTATCTAACATCCAAGAAACGTCAAAAAATCTTAGAAATGTCCTGAAATCCAAGAAATGTGCTAAAATCCAAGAAACATCCTGAAATCCTTGAAACGTGCTAAAATTCGAATATATCCTTAAATTCTACAAACGTGTTAACATCCAAAAAGCAGCCTAAAATTCTAGAAATGTCCAAATATCCTATAAACGTCCTTAAAGCCGAGATATGCCCTTAAATCCTAAAAATATCCTGAAATCCTAGAAAAGTTCTCCAATCCCTGAAATGTCCTAAATCCAAGTAACATACATGGGGCTGCTACAACTGGCCCCTCGCCTCCTGATATTTTGCAAAAGTGGCCCCAAAGCAGAGCAAGTTGAGTATCCCTGTTATCCCCCATCAGTTCAAAAAAGTCAGTGATGTCTTTGGTCTGTAAAGTTGTCATCAACAGTCCGATGATGCATTTCCTGTACCTGTAAGGCAGCCACGGTACGCTCCTTCACCACCTGAGCTCCACTCTTCCCTTCAGGAGGGCTGGGGTTGGTGGGTGGAGGGGAGCCGGGCTGATTTTGCGAGCTGTAGGTGCGGACCGGAGTGATTCTGCCGGGCAGGGAGAGGCGGGACAGACAGCTCGAGCCATGAGCCCGCAGACAGATCTGAGCTCCTCTGTACCTGAGACAGTAAAAAAACTGTTAACCAGCTTCAGTGCTGCAGTTTATATGCAGAACCAGTCGAAAAAAGCTCAGGTGCAGAAATACCTCATTGAGAAGGGCAGCAGTCAAATGGTTGAAAACTGTCAGAGCTTCACTTTCACTGCAGCCGCAGAGCCGACCCGGGAACAGAAAACTGAGAGAAAAAGATCATAAAATATTTATGATTGATAAACTATCAAATGTGCATCATTTCAACAAGCAGCCGGAGATGTGCTGATGTCTCTGCTACACTGGGTCCAGCTTCTTAAAATATCTCTGATTAGGGATGCATGATAATGATAGGGACCGATAGTTTTTGGCCCGATAACGGGACTTATGACGTCGTACCGACAATTCAGAAAATAAAATTTTTAGCCGATAATTAGAACCGATAATGATAAGCATACATTGGTTAGATTTCACCCGTTTTGCCCAACAATTCCACGTCCAAAAACAAACGAACAAGACGACCTAAGGTCCCAGGGTGATGGAGAGGACTACTAACGTGCCGACTTTAATGCTATTTAGCAGCTTTTCGCTTTTTGACCTGCTGACCAGCCTGCACCGTGAGACGTGACGGCGCTGCAGACTGAAAGAGAAAGTCAGGGATGAGTTACAGATGCTGACTGATCCGCTCATAATCATAAAATAACATCATAAAATAACATTAAATATATATAATCTATGTAGAAATATATATACATGAACAGAACCACAATAATTATAAATTTCTCTGAACATTTTCCCTTGATTTTTTAATAATAATTTTCTAATTTTCTTGAAGCTCCTAAAACAAGGAATAACTGAAAAAAGTCAGCTTAACATACTATTAAGTATATCTAATAGATATATAAATGAATATATGTAAATATATAATTAGGGATATTATAAAGAGTTCTATGGAAATTATTTCCTTGCTTAAAAAAATGTCTTATTTTCTTGAAGCTCAAAATAAATAAATAAGCACAACCCAGAGACACCATCAAATCCTAGAAATGTCCTAAAATCTTGGACATGTCCAATAATCCCAGAAACATCCTAAAATCAAAGAAACATCCAAACTCTGTAAATACTCTAAAGTCCCGGAAATGTCCTTAAATCGTAGAAACAGTCCTGTAAATGTCCTTAAATCCTGAAAATCCTAAACCCTCGAAACAACCTAAAATTCTAAAATTGTAATAAAAGAAAAAAAAGGCCTAGAAATATCCCAAAATCCCACAAACGTGTGGGGCTGCTGTGGCCCCTGACCTCCTGTCATTTTGCAAGTGGCCCCCAGGCAAAGCAAGTGCAGTATCCCTGATATAACACTTAAAATAATAACTGACACATAAAATAAATAACCACGCAGCCTGGAGGGAAATACTTTTGTACTTTTGTGGATCATTTGTGTCACTTTTTCTTACAGTTTTCCTCCAAGGTGAACTGACAGCTCTGCTCATGTCCCTGCTTTATTTCCATCCAGCGTTTAGCTCCACGTTGCTAACAGTTATCGACTTTTCGTTGCTGTTTTTTGTTTCTGCGACAGCTTTTCTTATACAACAAGGTATAAAAATAAACATACCTGTTTTATTGATGTCGAGGCATACATGCCAAACAGACGGAGTTTCTTTTGATTACATAGTTAGCATCTTGATGTCAAATGAAACAGCTAGCAGCCGGGTGAACTTTTTGTTCAGGCGCATAGCGGTCATTGTATTTCCGGTTCACAGTTCGCCGGGGTCCTGACAGCGCGGATTAGCCGGTTGTACTCGCACTAAAAAACAGCTTCTTTCTTTCTTTACTTCAACCCACTGTGACCTGTTTTAAACATGTCCGGCAGAGAAGGTGAGAAGTCGATTTTACATGACAGTAGTATGTATTTCTATATGTTTTTTGACGACCTGACAGAATTTAGCGGAGCGTATTTTACTGGCAGGATTGTAGCTTTGAAGCTAACGGCTGCTAAAGAGCGCACGAGCCTGATAACGTTTCTTATTCGACCAAACCGCATTAAAAATATCACACATAATGTTTATTTTGCTCCACAGAAACATATATATGTTAGACAGGTAACGTAACTTTGTCTTTTGCGAATCAATACGACTGTCCGGGAAATTCGGCGCAGAAATATCCTTTCAATAGCTAATTTAAACATCTTTATTTCCTATTATTCCCTCCTTTCTGCTTGTGTTAGCAACACGCAAACCAACGTAGTTAATGTTTATTCCCAACTACAACTGACGTGTTCGTCTGTTTGCACTGGATATTTGTTGTATTAAATATATTTTACAGCATCTCTTCTCAATTTTTTTGGGATAGCAGCACTCAGGCGACATGTTTAAATAAGGCAGTTATTCAGATTTTTAATGGGAGTACGGCAGAGATACTCAACTTGTTTTGATAGGGGGCCACTTTATGTCAGGAGACCAGGGGCCAGTCCTAGCAGTCCCATACATGTTAATGATTTTAGGACGATTCTGGGATTTGAGGACATTTATCTGATTTTAGGACATTTCTAGGATTCTATGACATTTCTATGATTGTTGGACATTTCAACGATTTTAGGACATTTCTGGGATTTCTGCATGTCTCAAGGATTTTTAGACATTTCTAAGATTGTAGAACATTTCTAGGATTAAGGGATGTTTCTAAGATTTTGGGACATGTCTTGGATTTTAGGAATTTTCGGTCATTCAGGCTTGAGGACATTAGTGGCTCAGCTAGGACCTCTGTCGGAGTGCGTGCGGGATCCTCCACTAACACTGTTTTGATAAGCTGCATTTTGATGCTGTATTATGCACTCTGGCACATTATGTAGTGAATCACTTTGTTTTTGTGGTAAATTAGAAAATGGCTTGGGGGGCCACCTGGCACACTGTCGGGGGCCAGATTTGGTCCCCGGGTTGTAAGTGCAAGTATCACTTGAAACGCCATGGCGTTCTGGCCACAGCAGAGGAGACAAAAGACCTAAACCTGTCTGTTTCTAACTGGACTCTTTAAAAAAGCCATCAAGCTAACATCATATCATCCACTGTCCACAGGAGGCAAAAAGAAACCTCTGAAGGCACCCAAAAAACAGAACAAGGAAATGGATGAGGTTAGTCTTTTACATTTTATTTATCATCATTTTTAATATGAGTTAATAGGACGTTTTTTTTTTCTTTATGCACACACATGCACTTCTATATGACAGCCTTTGTGGCAGTAAATTCCACAATGATGTCTTCAGTTGTCAGCTGATTATTTGTTGTGTAAAAAAATAATCAAAAGAAGACATTTTAAAAAAAGCTTTGAAACATTTCTTTCTGCAACACTAATTTGTAATTCTTAGGGATGAAATTGCCAAAAAAGTCTTAAATAAATGTTGGCTGTAGCCCACACTGAAGAACATAAGCCAGGAGTGATATCATGGAGAGCGTTTCGCGGTCAGCAGATTGTGAGCTGTCTGTGTGTCTGCAGGATGACCTTGCCTTCAAGCAGAAACAAAAGGAAGAGCAGAAGGCCATGGAGGCGCTGAAGGCCAAAGCTTCAGGAAAAGGACCTCTAGGTAAGAGCAGAAAAGCGGCCACGGTGTGTATGTCACCCTTTCCAATTTAATACAGTGCTCACATGTCGGGTGGAGGATACATCACATATCGCTGATGTATCACGGCTTGTTCCAAATATATAACATACACAATGACTGTATCGCTAACATCGGACATTAAAGGTCACAGTTTTTTGATTTAACCATTTTGGTGCAGTTGAGATCAAGAATCTCTTTTTCAAAGGAGACCTGGCTAAGACAGTCAGCAGTGAAAAAACACAAAATTGCAGACAGAGACACAAAAGGACACAAAATACAATTCACAGGCACTAAAGCATGTTGGACAAGCATTTGTTTTTTAAGCCACATGCACTCGCATCCGAATTTCGATTCCCTCGCTCTCTCCCGTGGCGCTGTCTCTCTCTCTCTCTCTCTCTCTCTCTCTCTCTCTCTGTCACTCACACACACACACGCACACACACACACACACACACACACACACACACGAAGAAAGACTCACAATCATGATGCGTCACACACACTCCTTCGTTCCTCTAGATCGCTTCCCCCTGAGCGACAGTGTGATAGCAGTTGAGGTGTGTGTGTTATCTGCAGGGCTCCACAGGGTTCCCACAGTCATTGAAAACCTGGAGTAGTTATGGAATTTTCACATTTTCCAGGTCTATCATGAAACCAGTAAATATAATTTACAGTTTTGGAAAAATCTTGGGAATGTGTTGTGTGTAATAAATTAAATAACATTAATGTAAGATAACGACATGTATTTTCTGTTGCTGACGATGTAATGTAGCTTTAATATGTGTAGAAGTTTGAATTTAAATGGTTGTATTTTTTATTATAATATTAATATTTACAACATGCCCCCAGGTTCTGAAGGCATATTTTCTTTGTTTTTAAAATTTTTGTCATTTTAAAAAAAAAAAGTTTTATAGCGAATTTTATATAAAACTTCCAACAATCTTCGAACACATCATGCGAGATACTAAAATTATGTCTGACCAAAGTTTGAATCTTATGTGTTTGAAAAAACACTGGGCTTGTGGGCCAAGAAAAAAAAGGGGTCTTTGAAAAGTCATGGAAAAGTTTGAAAATTTTGTCTATGACAGCGTGTGGGAAACATGATGTTACTTACTCCAGACAGTCGGGCAAGCCTTAAATTGAGCCCTGCTATAACAGTACAGTGAAGTTTTTATTTCAGTTTAGTATCAGAGAACAGCGGAGAGCAAGAAAGGGAAGGGGAGTACCGTATATCTCTACTGCAGAAAATGAGTATTGTTCCCGTTTGAACTATTCAGAATCGATACGTAACTAAAAACTGATGTTTTTGACAACACTTGACTGTGATAATGATCGGTCGTGTGACCAGTTAAACTTCTCACATGTAATAGCTCATATAAAATTAGAACAAACTATTTTTGTTAATAGTTTGCCTTTCAGTTACAAACACACTCTTTGAAAAAAACACTTTTTGAAAAAATAAGAAGCAAAGCAACAATTTTGGTTGTTTTGGAGTTTTTTTTTTATGCACACATTGTTTTTTTTTATGTTTTTTATTTTGTTTTATTTTATTTTTTCGCTCTAGGCAGCAGTGGCATCAAGAAATCGGGCAAGAAGTAAAATCTGAATCTGACGACAATGTTCGTCTGCTCCCCCGGCCTCGCTTCCTGTGTCTGAGGTGTACGTTTGCTCGCTGAGAAGACTCCAGTTTGTTTTGCTCTGGTACACATGAACCCCCCAAAAAAACGTAAAAACCTACCCTGGTGTCAACTGCCTACACCAGTGAAAATGTACAGAAAATGAATAATTTTTGAGAATTTCAAGGACCAGGAATGTGTTGTTGAGGGTCAGGCTCGGGACACGCATCACAACTCCCCAATGGCATGTAATTCGAGGTTTCACACTGTGATATTTGTTGTTGAAGACAGTCACACACACTGACCAAAATCTTCAAATCCAGTTTAGAAATGAAAGTCTGCAGCTTTAGAAATGAAAAACAAAATCTGATCCCTATCATATTTTGTTCTCTGTCCATGTCAAACACAAATGACCCCCATCTCTTTTTTTTCTTCTGATTTTTGTTGTATTGTAAAGAGGGAGATACTAATAAAGTTTTTGTAATAACTGCTTCTCATTTTTATTCTTGAATATTTGTAAAGGAATTCGTCAAAAAATCAACCATCGAAGTGTTAAAAGCAACAGAAGTAAGGCAAGGCGGCTTTATTTTTGTAGCACATTTCATACAACAGTGCAATTCAAAGTGCTTTACAGAGCAATAGAATATAAAAAGATTCAGATTTACAACAAAGGAGATAAAATATAAAATGTAAAATCAATTACTAAATGATTAAAAATAAATAAAAAATCACCATTAAAATAGAAGTGCAGTCAAGAGTCAAGTAATCAAGTAATCTTTTCAAATCCTGACTGAACTGTTTTAACTGCATTTAATCAATAATTATCTTTGGTACAATGCTTTTTCGTCACTAGGTTGTCACCTAGCTTCATGTACAACAGGTCGAAATCACCATGAATAGAGACAATAAACAATATTTTGGGACCAACACCTTCTATCTACCGTGAAACAGTCACACTGGACTTGATTTACGTGTGAGTAAATTGCATTTGGTATAAGGTAGTTATGTTTACATTCAGTACGTTTCATTAAGGCGTAAGAGTTAGATATTTTTCTTGTACATTGATGTGTTTTTTTTAAAAAAAAGATTTTGGCCAGAGGTTTAGTTTTTTGCATTGTAGGGATGATAACAATTGATCGATGATCGATTAAGCAGCCGTTAGGAATTTTTATCGAACATGTAAAATGTAATTGATTAAACTATAAGCTGTGAATTGCTGTCAAAATATACGCAGTATGTTGCTGGGAGCTTTGGTTTAAGGAAAAAACTAATTTGGTATCGCTTGAAATAAGCAGAGTTTTTATGTTTATGTAATCGATTAACCAATCGTTAATTTGACCATTTAATTGATTACGGAAAGTGCTTACAATTTGCAACGGTAGTGCATAGAAAAGTGCCAGGAGCCCCTTTTACACAGCCTGTTGAAGGCAGGAATTTCTCGCAGTTATTTCTCCACGTCGTTCTTTGTAAAAGAGGAATAAAGTGCTGCAGGAAAGATTCCCACAGATCCTTAAAAAGGTCTTAAAAGGCATCGTGTTCGTTAATCTAAAAATAAGACCTTAATTGGCATTAATATGTCTTAAATCAATCTTTCAAGTCTTAAAAATGCTCAGACATTGGAGGTAGGATTCATATGACATTTTTCTGACCCTGCATTGCAAAGGTTGAAAATGACGGGTAACTTAAAAGCTACAGAATGTCTCTTGCATAGACGTCCCTGAAGAGTCAAGTTTTTCTAACAATAAATAAAAATAATAATAAAAATAAGATAAAAATCCCTGTAACCTTAGGTACTTAATGTTGATACATGTTTTTATTCCTTCAAAATTGGCTAATTAGAAATTGGTCCTAAATTTCAATTCAAGTGGTATTAAAAGAGTCTTTAAATTCCTCTCGCTTTAAGTGGGAGGAGCCCTGTGCAGGAATGACAGCTCTTTGTGGGCCTACGCAGAGGTGAGATTGGATTTTTCCATTGGATTTGGATCGTTTTGGTAATTGAGCTTTGTGATAAACAAACGTTTAGATTTATACGCTTTGTTCAGTCAGATAACCTTCACAAATCAACACCACGTTTCTGATATTTGAAGCATAAATTCAATCGCCAGAATCTAAAAGCTAAAGTCAGGCTAAAAACAAACTACATTATGGCTGCATGACTCAACATCGCCATGACATTGAGGTTGTAAAGCTGCGTTTGGCGTGATGAAGCTCTGTAGTCTCATTGAGCCGCTTGTAAGCAACCACCTTTTTTAAAACACATTGGAAAATTCCGGTCGGCAAATGATATTTTGTTTAATTTAACGCTGATTTGTGACTATTCATGTAATTGTATGTTTGCTGTTATATTGTTTTGTTGTAGTTGGTGAGGATTTATGTCTTGTGCCAGAGAAACAATAATTAAATATGGCAGCATTACCAGGTAATACTGTGATAAAAAGTGTAAACAGGATGCGAGACATATTCCTTTTCACACAAACCCCGAAATAGGCAAACAATTCAGAGAAAAGCAGGAAACTATAGAAACACCAGAGGAGTATTCCACCAAGGTGGATAAAGGAAACGCCCGGTTTATTTTGATAAATCTCGCTTATTTAAGTGAGGGGGGTTTATGTGAGTCCCAGCTCAGTAACCATAGTAACCCAGCTCAGTAACCATGGTAACTTGTTCTGCTGAACCAGTCTGCTCCATGGCAGGATAAGTGTCGAGCTTGGTTTAGCTGCGTGTCAAAAAATCCCGAAAGTCGGCTCGGTAAAGCAGCATACCTTCACGTGTGCACCGTGTTTTAGACGTTTTTCTCACAGTGAGACGGAACATAAATGTGAAGAGTAAAGAGTTTGATTTTAGGTGTATGTTGTGGCGACGCCCCATTTCCCATCATGCCTAGTGATAGATTGTGGTTTGCGTTCGAGTTTGATGATCTATGTTCGAAAAAAGCAAATGCCACCTCTTGTTTGTGTTCATAATTTGTCTGTTCAGAACATGGAGGCTTACGCTGGTTATTGCCATCTTTGTCTCAAAAGGTTGACTTTATCCTCGAAATTTCGACTTTTTTTCCCTAAACATTTCGACTTTTTTCTCGACAGTGTATTTCAGCTTTATTCTTGAAACTTTGATGTTTAAGTCAACATTTTGACTCTTGAATCCCCTTCTACATTATCGGCTCCCACCACTCTGGACAATGTCTTTGCACTAAATTTTCATTTGCAGCTACTTCCTTTTGTGCTTATTGTGATGTTTTCTGTTGACATGTGACAAAAGAATTAATGGTTTAGGTCAGAGTTCACACTGTTCAGCATTTTAGGATAATTACAGCAAATGCATTGTATGTATGTCAGTTCTTAGTAAGACAACGGAATAATTTTGAAATGATCAAGCCTACTGATGGTACGGCCGCAGTCTTACTGTAGCCTTTCTGACTGTTTACTTATCGTCAAATACTTTTTCCTGCTTTTCCTGCTCTTGTTCAACCTTACTTTTGCAACATAATGTCCTCTTTTCGAATATTGACTGCTGTTTTTTTCTCCGTGCACACACTGAGTTGAAGCTCTTTCCAGCCTGGCTCGAGTTAACGCTGATTGGACGAGGCTGAAGTGCGTTAGTGGGACGGTTTGAGCGTTACGTGGAAGTTGATGTTGAGTCAAACATGGCTTTTTGAATTGAGTTAGATTTGCGTAGCGACGTTGATGGAATACTCCCCAGAAACCCCAGTCTTCTGTTTACGCACCCATAAACACAAAGATGTGATTGTCACCAGTCTGTCGATTTTAAGAGAAAATAAGAAGAGTTGGAATTCGCTCAGTCGGAAAGGTATTGACTTAAACACACGTTTATCTGTCCTTGCGAGGACATATGTAGGACAGTATAACATTAACCATGTTCTTGATAATGGGGGGCGGAGGGTGGAGGTTGTGCGGCAGTTGGTGGGCCAGGACCATCTCCCAGGCGTCGATCAGTTTCACATTGACGCCTTTGAACACGGCTCTCAGCACCTTGTTACACTGCAGCGAGTGCCAGTCGCTGTTGGTTAGCGACACAGAAAGTGTCAAAATTTTGGGGTTTCCTGTCCGTATGATGACCAGCGTGCCTGGAGCCCTGTCCAGCAGCCGCACCACCGCCCTGCGGATGTTCTGCAGCCTCCGGATGTAGATCTCCATGGGGAAAGTGCCGAAGTGAGCCCAGATGCCAAAGAGCACCACAGTGTTGCTGCCTCCCTTTATGCCATCTAGTTCGTTGGCGATGTATCGGAGCTCGCTGGTTGAGACGGGGACAATGCGGATAGGAGGGCCGTGGAAGCGGTACACCACCAAGATTTGGTTAGCGTAGTCCAGGGACATGTAAGGTCCAGCTTTCTTCGGGCTGTGCAGGTCAAACTCCTTAAGACCTAAAAGCGTTACAGAGGTCACAGATTAACCCTTTGAAACCTGCATCAACATCACTGTTCTTGTGCTACTTTCAGATGTCTTTATAATTTTTTAAAAATCTTTGAGCACTGAGCAAATTGTTTTGATTTCTTTAAAAAAAAATATGGGGAAAAATGGCCAACAACAACATGGCAATAAATGAGTAGACTGATTTTTTTTTTTTAAGCTAGGAAAAAAATTCCAGAAAGCTATATATTTATGATTATCATAATTATACATTTTAAATTATTTTACATCATTATTATGATTTTTTTTTGATTCCCTTTTTTAATTTTCAAATTTTGTTGTTTGTTATTTGGTTTGTATATGCAAATGTGTGTGTATGTACATATATATATTTTTTAGAGGGAGAGTGAGAGAAAAAGTGAGGTAAAAATTTACAAATAACTAGGGAAAACAATGTTATATCATTAAGATTAATGAATATGGATAATTAATGGAATGGATTTGGATATTAATTGTTTATTGTGATTAATATAATTATGTATTTAACATTTTAATTATGCAAAACATTTATAATTAATTATAAATAATTATAATTATATTAATTTAATTTCATCATTTTTTCCGGGTTATTTTCTGTTTTGTTCTGTTACATTTCATCCCTTTTTTGCTAATTTCAAGTCATTTTCTTGTACTTTTTACTAATTGATTGCTAATTTGTGGGTCATTTCTTTGTAAGTTGCTCATTGCCTTCTTACCATGTTTTTGAAAGGAATCAAGCCAGTTTGCCCAGGTTTCAAAGGGTTAAGCTGCAGCCTGAACGAAATCAAACTGTTGTCAGATACCTGGTAGTGCTTCCTTGAGGTATTCATAAAACTGCCTGACAGTGGAGTCTCCGTACATGTGGACCGCCTTGCTTTTCAGACACTGAGTGATGGTCGAGGTATTGAATTGGCGAACTGTGGTGCCATCCAGTGCTCGCCACACACCTTGGTAGTAATATCCAGAGGGTCTGGATGTCACACTGCTGCTCTTCACCTCTGGTTGACCTGAGAGGACATTAAAGAAGAAGGTGGGTTTATTTTATTTTATTTTTTTTTAACTGCCATCAAATTCCAGGAAAAAAACAAACAAAACCAAAGTGTAAAGTCATTTCTGATTTTACTCCTCACAGACTCTAGATACACTGCTAAACCAGGGGATTTACGCGTGAGCAGTGCCATGTGCGTGCGGAAACTGTTGTTTTTTATTTTGGCGCCATGTTCACAGCTAAGAGCAGCCACACTGTCAGAGTGAGCAGCTGCCGCTCAGCTGCCGGATATCTAGAATCTCGCATTTTTTTCCGTGCAGTTTTCAGCAAAAATAGACAGTGGTTTTTTCATAATTGTCTTGACTTTATGCCACCTTTTTACTAAAGTTTCAGTGTCTTTTTTTCACAGACATGAGGAACTGCGAATATCTTTCTTACTGTTCCTGTTTGTTTCAAAATAAAAGTCCTCTGACAACATTTCTGTTGACAGAAGGCATTTTATTGTGAAATATTTGCAGAACCGTGTTGATGATGCAGGAGCTTGCACGTCTTCATATATTAGTGGAGAACAACCAATTATCTATATGACACTGCAATATACAAGAATGAAACAAACAAAATCTCAACCATCAACTGTTCAAGAAAACGGGTAACTGCAGCATGACCAAGGACACCACCCACAGACAAACAAAGCATACAGGTATGCAGGTGCATGCATGTATGTATGTATGCAGACTATGTTTAATATATATGAGTATGGGTGTTTGTGTGAATGTGGAAATTCAGTGGGACATACAGTAAATGTGCATGTACGCATGTATGTGTATGTATATGGATATGTGTGTTTATGTTTGTGTGTATGCACGTCTGTGTGTGAATATCTAAGTGTATATGTTAGAGATGAAGCTCACACATTTATTTACTGACTGACAGAGAAGGGGTAGGAAATATTAAGTTAGTACTTCCTCCTACTCCCTTTCGAACATGTAAGATGCAATATCTTGTTGCTTATTTAAATCCTCTTCGAGTTTTTTCGAAAGGTTATCCATTTTTGTTATTGTCATTTTGTTGATTTAAAAAACAAAATCTTTTTCTGTTTGTTTCTCATGTTTAAGATAAATACGTCTATGGTTAGGTCGTGCTGAGAATGGAACAGGACCGGATCACGAGAGTCGACTGAAGAAGGACACAACAGGAAACCTGGGAGGCCCCAAAACAACCTCTGCAGAACTGTGACACAGGAGCTGGAAAACATGAGCCTGTTATGGGTCGAGGAGCAACATGCTGCCGAGGACTGAATGCAATGGACAGGGCGTGTTGAAGCCTTATGGTCCACAGGGGACAAAGAGGAGTAAGTTAAAATGCTACTTTACTTACAGGGCAGGTGAGTATGAATACTCACAACACTGTTGGCTACATAGAGCCTGCACACAACTATAAATCTGCTTTAATCCTTTGAAACCTTAAAAAAATCTCTTGATTTCCTTCAAAAACATTGTAAGAGGCAACAAGCAACTTAACAACAAATGGCCCAAAACGTAGCAAGAAATTAGTAAAAAGTTAAAGAAAAATTACTTAAAAATAAGCAAGAAAACAAGAAAATAACGTTAACAAATGACAAAAAAATATAGATCATTTTTGGTTTTTTGGAAGATAATTTTTAATACATATATGATACAATGCCATACTTTATTGTCCCTGAAGGGGAAATTTGTCTTGGACTCAGCGCTGCACAGATAATAGAGTGGGGGAGGGATGACGGGAAGTTAGCATCGCACTGTGGTTCCCTCGTCAAAAAACTTATGGGATTTTTAATGGAATTTTCGATCGGCAGAAATGTGCTCTGTGATGAACACAAGTTTATGAGACTTACAGGTTTTGTTTAGCGTGATAATATTCGCAGATGTACACCACTTTTGAGTGTTTTGAAGCGTAAATGAAATCGGCAGAAGCAAAAGCTACTGTTAGGTTATACACGAACATAGCGGTCGCACGTATTAAACGTCACAAGTACAAACACTGTAAGAACACTTTAAACCCTAATCGAAAAATATTATAAACAGATAAACCTACAACTTCAGGTGCGACTCTGTAAAACCATAAAGGCGAAAAAATGGATTTAATGAGTTTCTGTGTCCACTGTGAGGACGTCTGACGTCCCCAACAACCACTGTAGTCTCATTTAGCTACTTGTTAACAACCGCATTTTTAAGACGAGTAAAACCTTAAAAGTTCGGGTTTTGTATTGTATGTTGCAGAACAAAATATCTCAGTATCTTTAGCCTGTGTTAACCACAGACCTTACTTAAGGCATTTTACCCAAAAACATTTTAAAACCATTCAAAAAACCCATCGACTTTAAGACGAGGGAACGTGCTAAAAGGCTAACGAACTTCCGTGTTTTAGGACTCATTACTTCACCACTCTATGCCTCCGCACTTACAACAAGTCAGTAGTCACACCATGACATTAAAAACACAACAGCCTGAACAAAAACAACACCAGATGTCAAACTGCACATAGTCACATGCACTTAACACAAATTGTGCACACATTGTACGTGACACGTACTGCACACGCCCTGTGATAACAACACGTATTGCACATGTCCAGTAATAAAACACCCTGAGAGTATATAACACAACCTTTCTCCGGCAGCTTTGTTTAAAGGTTTAACATAGGAAGGAGCAAAAGAGTTTTTAAAATGACGGAGTTTGCAGTGGGGGACTCTCCATCGGCAAGAGCTCGTACTCTGAGCAGAGGACATGAGACGGGTCAGCCACTGTCCTCTGGACCTGCTTGAGAACAGACAGCTCGTATATGGACTCGAGGGTATCAGCCCCGAAAAAACAATATTGATTGACCCCAAACATTTTTTCCTAGTTTTTTCTTTTTAATAATAGCTAATAATTCCACCCAACTAATTTTCAGAATATTTACTTGTCACATATTCCTAATTTTTTGCAGTTTGGGGGACATTTCTTTCTGAGTTACTCAGCATGTTTTTGAAAGAAGTCAAACCAGAAATGGATGAAATGTTTTTTTTTCCCATCTATTTTTATGTTTACATCAACTTTTAAATTATTAGAATTATCAATTTCATTACAGGCAGTGTTGGCAGTTGTAAAAATCGTGCTTTACCTTCTTTTCTTGGCATCACGGTGATACTTGCAGGTCCTGAAGCTGGAATGAAGACTTTCAGGTTGATGCCTCTGCAGAAAAACACACCAAATTAAATTATTCTTGCACATACTTCAAAATGAACAACAAACACAAGAAAGGAAGACGAAAAGCAGACAACCATTTGAAACCCTTGAAACCTGTAGATTGACTGAACTTGAATGAACGTGTGCTACATTAAGATCCCTTTCACAAATATTTAACTCTTTGAACCCCTGGGCAGAATGGGGAAAAGGCACTGAGCAACTTGGTAAGAAATGTGCCACAAGTTGTTAGAAATGAGTAGATTTTGATGTTTTTTTTAAAGCTGGGATTTTTTTTTCTCCAGATAACTGTATTCGAAATGATCTATACTTATATATTTTAAGCCATTTCGCAGGTCGTTTCCACGTTTGTTTGGTTTTTTTACTTGTTCAGTTGCTTGTTTTTTTTTTTTTTTGGTTAGTTTTTGGGTTGCTTTTTTTGAATTTTCAGGTAAATTTATCGTAGATTTTACTCTCTTTCAGGTAATTTCTGGGTCATTTCCCTTTGAGTTGCTGATTGCGTTTTGTTCTATGTTTTTGAAAGAAATCAGGAAAATTTGCCCAGGTTTCAAAGGCTTAAAACTAGAAAAATCTAGAACTTAGATGGGGAACAATTGTAAGTTAAACATTACAGAAAACGTATCTCCTAAAAATGGATTTAAAAGACCACAAAATAACATGAAATTGCAATGTTCTAAATTATAATCTAGACTGCTAAGTTTAATTTTTTTAATCTTTATTAGACTTTAAACATCTCTAGATTCAGTCTTAAACTGCTGAAACACTTAATCAAGGTGATACATCAGGTCTCACTGGACTTATATCAGAAGTCACATGAAACGTCCCGTCTCTCTGCCCCCTCACTTTCGAAAGAGCTTGTCCTCGTTGGTCTTGAAGCTTTGTTTGTTGACTCCCATGGCGTGGTTAACCCTGGCGTCACAGCTCAGGCTCTTTGGCTTGTAGCAGAACCACGGCTCGCCTGTGTGGATGTCGGTGAAGTTGCACAGCGGCTGAGTTGGACGAAGACAGACGTTACAGATGGTGGTTTGAGAGACTGAGCCTGAGCGGAAGACGCTGTGGAAGTAAAGTCTGTCAGGTTGTTCAGTGTTCAGCCTGTTCAGCACCGGAATAGCTTCTCTGGGGTGAACCAGCGTCACCTGATCAGATAGAGAACCAGAGTTTTCAGTCAAGTCCAATCAAGTTCAAATTCGTTCAGTCATGTCAACAAAGACAAATTAAATAGATGCTTGTAACGACCTTGAAGATTTTAATTTAAATCAAGTCATGTCAAGTCGGACTCAACTTGCTTTGCTTGGGGCCACTTTTGTAAAATGACAAGGGCCAGTTGCAGCAGCGTCATGCATGTTTCTCGGATTCTACGACATTTCTCATGTTTGAGGTCGTTTCGTAATTTTGAATGTTTTTTGGGTTTTTGGACATTTCCTGGATTTTGGGGACATTCCTCAGATATTAGAAGGTTCATCTGAGTTTGGGATATTTCCAGGATTTAAGGATATTTCTAGAATTTTTGGACATTTCTAGGATTTTTGGATGTTTCCAGGATTGCAGAACATTTCTAGGAGTTTAGGACATTTAAAGGATTTTAGGGCATTTCTAGTGTTATAGGACGTTTTTAGGATATTGGGACATTTCTGGGATTTTCGGACATTTCTTGAATTCTAGGACGTTTCCAGGATTTCATGATGTGCTCGGATAATGGGACGTTTCCAAGAGTTTTGGACAGAATTTTAGAATATTTCAAGGATTTTGGGACGTCTTTGGGATTTTAGGACATTTCTAGGATTTTAGGACACTGGTTGCTTTGCTCCTCTGTCCAGGGGACAACAACGGTTATTTTCTGCACATTTTGACAGATAATCAGCTAGGACTGAGTGATTAATTGAATTATATTTTCAATTTTGATTTTGGCTTCCAACGATTATGTAAGAAAGATTATCGAGATGGAGCGATTGTGCTGTATTCTGTTTTGTAAAGACTC
Organism: Plectropomus leopardus; assembly: GCF_026936395.1. Classification (NCBI taxonomy): domain Eukaryota; kingdom Metazoa; phylum Chordata; class Actinopteri; order Perciformes; family Serranidae; genus Plectropomus; species Plectropomus leopardus. The sequence continues at coordinate 38,940,474 of NC_142177.1, forward strand.
TCCTTTTGTGTTGTGTTAAAAAAATCCAGCGCGCTGCTTTCCTTTACAGCCGTGTGCTCAGTGCTGCCAAGCAAGCTGCGCTATAAACTACCGCTGTCCATCAGCGTATCTAATGCCACGAAAGGTGGCTTTTGGCGTCGATGTGCTGAAACACTGATTTCGTGGCAAAATACTTCAGAATGTGAACAGGCTGATTAAACACCTACAGTACAACCACGTTTAACATTTTAGTTTGTGGCATCACCTCAACCTGTGCGTCTCCTTCCCAGAGCAAAGAGAAGACAGCAGAGTAGCTACCGTTAAGATGATCCACCACCTGTCCGACCACACCTGCACCAAGCTTCGGGTTGTGCAGCCGGGTGAGTAAGAAGTCCCCACCAGACTTCCTGGGATGGCCCTGGAAGTCAGACATTTTGATCATAACCTCCAGCTGATCCCCTACGTGCCACTGTCGTCCTCCGCTCCCTGGGAGAATGGTGAAGTTGCTGTGAGCTGGATCGCTGGTCTCCTCCACAGAAAAAGAGGCCTGCAAAAATGGAGTGTCAGGCCAAGCAATGGAGTCCAGTAGGAGGCGTTCCTCCAAAGCATCTTCAGGGAACAGCGGCTGGAAGGTGCAGAAGTTGTGCTGCATGTGAGGGGCAGTGGAAACTCTCGGGTAGATGATGGTGAAGTTCATTTTAGGATTAAACTAACAGAAGGAAGAGAGAAAGATGGTGACAGTGATGCATTAAACAAATACTCTGAAAGCAAAATAAATAAACCAAAAGGGCCAAGAGGGAAGATTTTCCAGCCATAAAGCTCAAACTGCTCAACGTTTAAGGGATAATTCACCTTAAAATGAAAATTCAGTCATTATCTACTCACCCTCATGCTGATAGAAAGCAGGTGAAGTTTCATAGTCCTCAAAACACAGCTGGACTTTCACAGGAAAAAGGCTTTGCACTCATCTCCCAAGCAATTGAAGCAAAAGGTGACAAGGATTCAAATGTAAAAAAAATACATAATAAAACCACAAAATATCTCCCTACTGCTTGTCTGAAGTAATCCAAGTGTCCTGAAGCCCCTACGTGCCAAGTTTTTTTTGTAAAAATCTCACTAGTGTCATGTTTTTAGCCCTTTTGGAGGCTGTAGCCCCTGGTGTGGGAGCTGCGCTCACGTATGTGCACTTCAATGGAAGAGGAAGGCTGTGTTTGCATGGTCCAACAAGTCCACCACCGGTAGGAAAAAGAATCAAAATGACAAATTACTCCGGCTGTTCTCTACTGATCAACTTTGTCCTGAAGCCTAAACTTGCCAAGTTGTTATGAAAAACATCGCTGGTGCCATGCTTTGCACAGTTGTTTTAAATCCAACAAAGAGACTTGTTGTTTGTTGCTAACTCCGCAAGTCTCCGTGTCTGTGTGGGAGGCCTCCAGGTAGCATGTAAACCCTTGTGTGCAGATAGTGCAAGCTGTGCTTGGTCTTGCGAGTGTGTTTATACGTGAAAGGAGCTCCGGCACTTGGAGCTACAGGCTCCAACAAGGCTAAAAACATGACGCCAGTGAGGATTTTCAAAACAACTTAGGGCACGTAGGCACGTAGGGGCTTCAGGACACTTGGATTACTTCAGACAAGCAGTATGGAGACATTTTGTGGTTTTATTCTGTATTTTTTTAATGTTTGATAATTATTCCCCATTTGCTTCAATTGTTTTGGAGGTGAGTGCATTGCATTTTCCCTGTGAAACTCTGTTTTGTGGACAATAAAACTTCACCTGAATTTCTTTCAGCAAGAAGGTGAGTAGATGATGATTTAATTTTAATTGGGTGATCTATCCTCTAAGGCAGGCATGTCAAACCGGTCCACAGGGGGGCCGGTGTGGCTGCAGGTTTTGTTTCCAACCAAGTAGCAGCACACCAGACTTGACTCATTTAATCAACTGATCTCCATCTTCAGACAGTTGATTGGTCAAACTGTGTGCTCTTGGTTGGTTGGCACAAAAACCTGCAGCCACACCGGCCCCCCTGTGGACCAGTTTGACATGCCTGCTCTAAGGCCCAGGAATACCACCTGTGTCGCCTCATGAGGGCATATTGCTTGCATGATTTAGGTTTAGGTGTGGTTTGTTATGATAAAAGAAAAGATGTAGCTGTGTCTTTAAACAATCTGCTTTAACAGAAATTAGACTACAGACATGAGCATCCTGTGTGTGGGTTTCCAAAGACATATTATAATGTCAGAGGTCTGACTGAGCACATTTATGTCGCTTTACACAAAAAATAAAAGTCTAATAATTGTTAAATAATTTTTAAAAGCATGCTCTGCCAAATGGTTGGTCCTTCTAAAGAGAGTGAAGCTCAGCTAATAAATTTACATTAAAGCAATAAATAAAACACAGATGAATATTTACTGCTGTTAATACCATGTATTCAGTGTTAGCTCATTATATATTTGGTGAAAGGAAGTATGTCAGTCTGATTTTTTCACTATTTCTGTGGTGTTTTCAAAGTACTGTAATGTTAAATATCCAGAATAAATACATGGAAATAATAATAGTACTGCTAATACAACTAATTCCATAGACACGCATTGATATATGTAGACTACACTAAAATGTTGCTTGACCACAGTGACATTTCAAAACCACATCTCAAGATCTAATAACATTTAACACTTCAAACAGGGTCCATCCTTTTAAACCATCCCACTGAAACCAAGCACTCACCTCCAAGACATCCATGTTATGAAGCACAAGGATGAAGACAGCAACAGCCATAAAAAGGAAAATGGCACCGAACTCCTTCCTCATACAAGCTCTGGCCGTCATGGTAGTGTTCGTCTATAGCTGCAGCACACTCTGACCAGGTCCTGTGATAAAGGACTAAAAGATAAAAACAAAAAAACAAAAGGACATCTGACACAGTGATGCCCTGAAGAACAGCACCTTCCTATCCTCTATACACGAATGAGATGCGTCCGTCTCTCTTCTCAGGAAATTGTTTGGACAGTTCAATCATTCATCACAATTAAATTCTGAAGCCGCACCCTCTCTCATCCTCTCAGTTGTCATCCCCATGTGACCTGCTAATGTACCCTTTGTGCTATAATGTGCAAGTCTGACTCTGTAACTGTATAATCCTTCACAAACTCTCACATCTTTTATTGCTGAGTGTTGAAATACACAATAAAATGCACATACACGTTTTTGTTAGATATGCTCCAAAATTATGGACAACCCCCCCCAAAAAAAAAAAGGCTATATGAGAAGCAGGCTCTGTGAACAACTTTAAACAACTGAAAACCTATTTTTCTTCAGACTGGCTATTAATAATTATGTGATGATAGTAATTATTATTTTATATCAATTCTCAAATTTTGTTGTTCTTAACGGTCTCTGTACTTTGTAATTATTTTTTTACTTGTTTATCACTGCTTTTTTTTTGATTGTCTAATCTTGTTGCATTTTCTTTTTACTGTGGGGCATTCAGAGCTGCATCGCTTGTATGAAAAGTGCTCATTTTCAAGAGCTCATAATGAAAATCCAATGTAAAAATCCCATAGGCTTTTTGACGAGGGACCCACAGGGTGTACAAATATCAAACGTTTATCTGCACTAAAGCTTGTTTATTAATGCCTGTCTTTCAATTGTCTGGTCTTCTTTTTCTTTTTCTTCTTTGTGTTTGCCTATTTTTTGAGTGCTCTATGAAAAAGTTATCATTAATATTATGTTGTGTTTTGCAGACTATTATCTTGCTGACTCAAAATATGTAAGTATCATACATTTTTGTTCACTATGGAGCTTAATTTCTACTATTATAAAATTCCAATTCCAAAAAATCCCATTGGCTTGAGGAGGTTTGTTTGCTCTAAAGCTCGTTTATCAGTGTCTGTCTTTTGATTGTCTGGTCATGTCTTTTTTTTCTTTTGTTCAGGACATGCAAATATCATAAACGTTTGCTCGCCACAAAGTTCACAAGTTCAGGGCTTTAGAGATTATGTTTTATTGTTATTGTAGGTGGACACAGAAGTTAGCATCGCCCTGGTTCCTTGGTGTTTTAAAAGGTGGTGAATCAAATGAACCCTGACCAGACCCAAACCTGTCAGCTTGCATTTAGTTTGGTTTGAGAATCAAATCTGTAAAATAATTTGTCCAAACTTGTATAAATAATGACCCAGTTATAATTTATTACAACAAAACAGACAACTTGATACTTTGATTCAGTCTAACGTCAAAACATAAAGAAAGTTCATCTCTGTCAGTTCATATCGCTGAGCGAGCGGCAATCCAGGATGGAGCCTGAGGTAATGTGGCGTGAACCCAGAGCAAATGCAGAGTCAAGTGACCAGCGAGTGTCTGGTCTGATGATCAGGTAGAGGTTCTGTATGTCACGGGTCACAAGAGGATTTTAATTTTCTGTTGGGAGCTTTGGTCGGGCCGTGCTTCCTGATTTTAAACTTCATTTCTGCTTTTCATACTGGCCACTTTCATCCGAAGGATCTGGATCTCCAGGTTGAGCTTCTCCCTCTCCAGCAGCAGGTTTCCTCTCTTCAGCTCCAGCAGATCCTCGTCCACAACCACCAGCCGTGACTGGGCCGGTTTAGGCTGCTGCTCGTCCAGACCTGCAGAGAAAAACCACATCATCCACTGAGTCCTGCAGCTTGTCAGAAACAGGTTAGGAAGACAGATCTTAGGATCTTTTTGGAAAATTATTAATTTTTTTAAGATCACTAATAACTTTATCTTGTTTGTTTAATATGCACAAAAACCAAAGTGTAAAATGACATGTGCTGGACGTTTTTTTGGGGTTTTTTTGGCCTACACAACATACAGAAGGCACTGCAAAAGATGAAAAAAAGATGCAAAAGTGATATTTGACAGGCTGTAAGGAAAAGGTGGTGGACTTTCATGCGGGAGTCTGCTGTTTGCTTCCCATCTGAATGTGATGTTTTTTTCCTACACCTTACCAATCCTAAGCATCAGCATGTGCATTTGTTGATGTCCCAGCGTTGGTTGCCATGTGCTTTTGTTGTCTAAATAAACCACACGCAGCATCATCCCACCACGTGCTGTTTACATCACAGTAACGGCATCCCGGAGCATCAACAGCAGACACAGAGGGATATCTAGAGTGTAATGTACAGACGCAGAAGTCCACTGCAAAGCGGGAATATGTGACGATTTGAGTTGAAACATGTTGCAGTTTTGTATTATGTCGTTACTGGCAGCGTTTCAACCTGACGTCCATCAGCAGCGTATCATGCAGACACCACAGGTGCTGTGCAGCCGCTTTCTCCATTCTCTGCTTTGCAGTGGACTTCGTCGTCTACATATTACGCTCTTCATATCCTTCTGCGTCGTTCTGTGTCTTCTGTTGATATTCCGGGATGGCGCTACATGGCATGGTAACATGGCAGGATGACGCTGCACTTGGTTATGTTTTGACAACACAAGCTCATGGCAACAAATGCCAGTACATCATCAAAAGTACACGCTGGCACAGATGGATAGAATTAGAGTGAGGGGACAGGTCTGATGTGACAGGTTTTTTCGGGCCATGTTCTCAACTGACGCAGACTTTCAACGTGCTGCTGTGGAAGGTGCCGCCTGGCGCCGTATAATAGCACTGCAACCGGTTCCGTTCAGCTGCGTTTTCAGCTGATGCTGTCCAGGGGTTTATCTTGCAAATGTGAAAGATGGCTTTTGGTATGCTGAAATCGCTGCAAAAGTGGCATTATTTGCTGACTTACGAATGAAAACAGCAACACCAAAAAAACAGCAGAGGTTCCAGGGAGTTACCGTTCCAGTCTTGAGCTTAAACCCCCGTTAAACGGCAAACAGCCACTTTTACATCTTAGCTCAGCCAGAGTAACGGAAGAGGACCATTTAAGCACTAAAACCAGAAAATCTGAATCTGAGTTTAAGGAACGGCACCCTGAGACCTTATATTCTAATTATACTTCAGTATCTCTTAATTCTTTATCTAATTAGGATTAGATCGTTATGTAGTGATAATGAAATATTCTTCTCATAATTGACCTTAACCACAGCAGCAGGAGAAGCACACTGATAACATTAACAATGGCTCAGCTCCATGAAATGCACCAGTAAGCTGTTCCAGTGAACCAGCATGAATAATGCCAGGACCTCCTCAAAGTGGAATGCAGCCATCATTAATGTTATTAAATGGACCTGTGCTTTTTCGGACTTCGCCAAGTCAAAATTGATTAAAGGTCTATGACTAAACATCCTAAACATCCATCCATGCCTAGCTGCCTCTGGAAAGATTAAGCCTGAAAAAGCTTTTAAAAATATGTCCAAGGCAGAAAAACTGATTTTGTGAATTCTTTTAATCTTCATTAGCAGTTTTTTAGCACTCAAAAATTCTCCCCTTGTTGTTGTGATGGTTCTTTGTGACTTTAACATGTTTTTTGCTGCGTCAGCCTTCACTGAAACACTTGGTGAAACAAAAAGTGGTTGCAATTAGTCGCAGATGCTATTGTCAAGTTGTTTTTATTCACATAAAAGAAAACGTCATAATTTAAAGTCAAGATGAAATGAAAAATTTCTAACTCATTAAGATCACATCCCTGGCAATTTTGTGCAACTATTTGATGATACATGCAACAAAAAAAATACAAAAAGTCTGTTTCTTCTTAAATAAAAATACAATAATGTAAAACAAAATATGACATGAGCCCGCGCTCATGTCATATTTTCTTTTTTATCAACCAATTCTGATCAATAATATGACATCCAGCCATTAATCAATGTGCAGGTTTTATCTGCACAAAGCTAAGATTAAGCTACCCAGGTAACAAGAGCATGATACTGTTTGTCTTTGTTTTTCCCAAAATATCATGCAGCATACTTTGTCCATCTCCCTGACGTATACTACGACCGCGCCTGTATGACACCATCAGGCCGTTATGACATGCCTGGATCGACATCAGTTTTCCTATGCTACGTTCACACGCCTTTCACAGGCATTTTAACTGCTAAAATCTGAGAAAACAGGTCTGAGTTCCAACAAAAACAATGGAAAAGGGCAAATTGGCAAGAAATGTCCAGCAAACTGAAAAACAAAAAAGTAAAGGTGACAAGAAAATACAAAAAAGAGAAAAAATCCTGGAAAATTAGAGTCATAATTCTCTTGATTACAGAAAAAAGAAAAAAAATTATTATTTTGTTGTTCTTGAGGTTATTTCTTGTTTTTTTTCCTTTGTTTGTATGTTTGTTCTTTACTCTTCTTTGATGTCTTTTGTTGTCTATTATACCATGTATGTACTTGCCATGCAGCTATATGCACTATGTGCCCAATACAAATATAAGACAATAAAATTTATCTTATCTTCTCTAATATAAATTAGATCATATATCTAAAACATCACATCCTTCCTGCTTCACTTGGAAATACGTCACCATACTGAGGCTAAATGCTCTCAAAATACGGTTTCATCTGGACTTTAACTTGACATAAACATTGATTTTTATACTTAGTATTAATAGTAATAGTAGTAGTAAAACACAATACTAATAATAATTATAAGTATGTAAGCATAATTGTGCCAGTTACCATCCTCTTCATGCGCTTTGTTAGTCAAAGTCTTCAGCTCCACCTCCACAGGGTAATGGTCGCTCACTTTCAGAGCCTGAAATATATTGATGAATAAAGTTATTCATTATTTAACTTGAGAATTTTGTAATTCTGGATGAATGTGAACTAAGTTGTGTTGGAGAAAATTAAACCAGGAGAGAAAAAGACTTTAAAAGCAAAGCTTATGACAACATCACGATAATTAATTTCAGTTTTTTTGCTAAAATTCAGCATGAAAACAACAACAAACCTGCTCCTCACTGAGTCTGTACGCATTATGGAAGTTGAAGGGTTTGGCAGAGTTTGGTACGACAGCCTGGACCATGTCGTCTCCGTACACCACGATCCTGAACAGACACACACGTATGTTCTTTTACTCATATTACATACGTTTGTCTCTTAAGATACTTGGATTTTACGCCAGCAGTCTTTATAAATACTACAATACAATAATGATTGTATCCACAGGGTATGTGGAAAATCAATAAACTAAGTTCCAGGCTCAGCCCCCAAATCCCCGCAAATCTTAAAAACACCCCTAATTTAGGTTTCTATACCTTGACTGGAGCCCCCCCCATGCTTTATTTTACCAAAAATATGAACAAAATATGCCAGATTGCCAGATAAACAAGAACACGCACATACATGAGAGCACAGATAATTGTCATTCTAGACAGTACATGATAAATAATATGATAAATAATCATAATATCAATACCTAAATCAATAAAAATATTGAAAAAAATGAAGAGAAACAAAAGCAAACAAACAAAATAACTCATATTCATGTCACATCAGGGTTTTTTGGTAATATTCTAAAAATCTGTTGTATTTTGGTTATTTATAAGAGCAAAAAAATAAATATGGATAAAGAATTTAACCATAAAAAACAAACAAGTATTTGTTACTTGCTGTCAGGTGATATCTGTCGCAGGTTACCTGTCGTACGTGTGGTTGTTTCGGGTGCTGGCCGTGGTGTCCACATCGTCTCCAATCAGCCAGTGGAAGTTGGGGTCGCTGCGGATCCGGATGCTCTTCATATCCTTCTTGGACACGTACGCACCGTCTGCGTTAAAGTCTCCCAGGATCATCACGTTCTGGAGGTCAGGGGCCAAAAACCAGCAACGCAAGGGTCAACAGGAGCGCAGACTTCACTTACACCTGTGCCCCCCAACAGGTAAACATTTCAACTGTTTATCTGTTAGTTATTTGCTACCGATTTCAGTCAGATATTTGTTACTTTTAGCTAAACATGTCAACTGTTTATTTGTTACTTTTAGCTAATGATTTTGGCTGTTAATCTATTACATTTAGCTAACTGTTTCAGCCGTTTACTTTTAGCTAACGTAACAAACACATATTCATGCCTCATAGATACTATTTCGTGTTTTATCTATTAGACTTACATTTAGCTAACTATTTTAAGTTTTTATTAATTACTTTTAGTTCACGTTTTCAACTTTTTATCTATTACTTTTTGCTACCTATTTCAGTCATTTTTCCAGTACTTTTAGCTAACGTAACAAACAGATATTCGTCGCTAGCTATTTCAAGTTTTTATTCATTACTTTTAGTTCCCATTTTCAACTGTTTATCCATTACTTTAAGCTAACTATTTTAGTCAATTATGTCACTTTTAATTAACAATTCAACAGTTTATCTATTACATTTAGCTAATAACTGCAGCTGTTCCACTATTTTTAGCTAACTAACTCAGCCATTTACTTTTAGCTAACGTCACACACAGATATTCATAGCTAACTATTTACAGTTTTCATCTATCACTTTTAGCTCACATTTTCAACTGTTTATTCATTACTGTACGATAACCATTTCAGTCATTTATCCGTTACTTTAGCTATCTGTTTCAACTGTTTATCTTTTACTTTTAGCTAATGACTTCAGCCAATTATCTGGTACATGTAGCTGACAATCTCATCTGTTTATCCATTACTTTTTAAGCATATGATTTCAACTGTTTATACATTACTCTTAGCATATGATTTCGGCTGTTTTTACATTACTTGTGGTTGAACATTTTAACTGTTTATTTATTAGTTTTAGTGAAACATTTAAACAGTTTATTTACTTCTTTTAGCAAACTATTTCAGTCATTTATCCTTTTCTATCGCTAATTATTTCAACTGTTTGTTGCTTTTGGGTAAACATTTTAGCCAATTATCTGTTGCATTTAGCTGACAGTCATGTTTGTTTATCCATTACTTTTAGCTGAAGGTTTCAACTGTTTATGCATTACTTATAGGTAACATTTTTAACTGTTTATCTATTAAACTTTTTATTCATTACTTTTAGCTAACTATTTTAGTTATTAATCTGTTAATTTTAGCCAAGAATTTCAACTGTTGTCAATATTTCATTTACTGTTTCAATCAATCATACATGACTTTTAGCTAAAAATTTCAACTATCATTACTTTTAGCTAATGATTCTAACTACTTATTGATAACGTTTAGCCCAATATTTCAACTGTATATCCATTCATTTATTTATACTAACTACTATGGTATGTTAATTATGTAAGCTAACCCTGACAACAGTTTGAACTGTTTACAAGGTACAAGGTACTACTCTAGTAAAATGTGAAATACTGTTTACACAGTGACTGTAAATGTAAAGTACAGCAGTCAGTGTACTAATATTGTCATGTCCTTACATCGGTCCTCCACTTTTCCTTGACGTGCTGGAAGACATCATAGAGCTCGTCCAGCTCCTTCTCCGAGTCCTCTGGTTTTGTGTGAACTGGGATCATCACCAGGTCCTTCAGTACTGCGGTAAGCACACACACCCAAACATACATACACAGACACACACACACACACACACACACACACACACACACACACACACAGAGTCGTTACCTCTAGTAAACTTTGCTGTTATTACACCCAAACTTAACCCAAAGCCTATTCCCGTGTCCTAACCTAAATCTAAAAAGATCAAAGTTGTTGTTGCATATCCCTTATTTTTATATCTTTTGCAAAATATTCTCTAATCTCTAAAAACTCTCAGTGTTCATTTGTGAGCTCAACAGTCGCCTCGTACCTGTACTGAGGCATCTGAACCTCAGGATGTAGGGATCTCTGGCGAAAACGTCTCCCCCCTCAGTAACCTGGTCATCAAACTGATAGGAGCCCACCAAGTCAACCAAGTCATCCCTGCACACACACACACACACACACACACACACACACACACACACACACACGTTAATCAATACATTATAAATATGCAGCTTCAGAATGATCAGCTGAGTTGGTTTGAGGTGTCTTAGGGTCCTGTTCTTTCAGAAAGGCAGCTTCAACAATAGTATTGATCCAGCTACCTCAGTAGTTCAGTTACTAATTAAAGCTAATCAGGTTAAGTTTGTTATCCATGTATGAAGAACAGGAATCTCTTGTACTAACACACAGCCTGTTACAGGCTCCAAACTCATTCAAATACTCATCACAGTTTGACATTTTTGTGGAGAATCACTGAGAATCTTGTGCAGGTGAAAAACTCGCCTGTACAGGAACATGAACTGCTCCTTGTAGCGCGACCGGCCCAGACGACTGCTGATCTTCAGAGTGTAGTGATGCTTATTGTTGGCTCTGGACAGACAGTTAGACAGACGTAATGTAAGACGGAGATTGTACAGGCATTGAAAACCTTGAACAGTCATGGAATTTGCAAATGGCAATGTGGGAAAGGCCCCGAAAAGTTTTGGAAATCTAAATATACCCTGAAAGTTTTGGAAAAGTGATAGAATTTTATTTCACAAACTTGACTAATAACACATGATGTGTTCAAGGACCACTGGAAATCTGAAAATCTGATGATAATTTATGTTTTTACAGTGTCTGGCTGTGACAAATGTCATTTTGGTGATTTTTGCCACCACCATTCCCCCTCTAATAAATGACAAACAGTCCCTTAGTTATTTTTAAATATTCAGTTTTAATCTGGTTCTGAATTCATTATTTTTTAAATAATGCACATTTTAAAAAGCTAGATAATACTGAAATGAAGCTATATATTTAGTAATTAAAAAGAACTAATAAAAAGTATTGATGGTCATGTCACAGAATGTATTGTCTTTAAAATTTTCCTCAAAGTCATGGAGACATGGAAATTTATTGGTGAACATATGTACGAACCCTGGCTACCATCAGGTCCACATTTGTGGTTTTAAGTGAAATTCCTCAATAACTATTGGATAACTTGCCATAAAATTTGAATTAGGCATTCATGGCAATCCCTTAACTTTTCATCTAGCATCATTATCGAGTAAAATTTCAAATTTGCTCAATACTTCAGCCTCAGTTGTAATCTGTGTTTAGTGCTAATTACCAAATGTAAGCATGCTAACACATCAATACCCGTTTTCCACCAAAATGAGTTCCAGAGCTGTGTACACGGCTCTGCAGCAGACGTGTGTGTGTGTGTCTGTTCAACATCACGGACAAGTTGCAGACCCAATGAACAGCAGAAAGCAGCAGCATGGACAGGGGTCTGTGAAAAACGTTGGTTAGTTGTCTTTATATATCTCTTACTTATCCACACTCTCCTTCAAACTTGGTGCAGACTAATTTGGATCGATGTTTTAGCGCTGCTTTCGCTGGTTGCAGCTTGCTGCTATGTCTCTATCAATGCCGATCATCACAGCCAGAGGTGATAAATACCTGTGACTACGGCAGTCATTTGACCTGGGTGTGAATGCAGATTGTACTCTTTCCTGTTGCTTTGAAAAGCCAGATGTTATCAGGTGGTAGTGTTTTTTGTGCAATGGTAATGATGTATATGATGGTGAGCATGGTTAAGCATTGTCGATTTGAGTATGTTAGCATGTTAACAATACTAATAAAAAAACTAGAAATCAAACCTGCACTTACTTGTTAAGAGCATCCAGAAAGGTTTTAACAGACTCTCCGCTGACGTCCACCACCTCCAGGATCACAATGATCTCATATCGAGACACGATCTGGAGGAGGAAGGGAGACAGAAGATTGTTGCATTTAGTCTTTGAACTCCCATTTTCTGCTTGAGTGAGTACAAGTAAGACCTCTACATCCTGATTGGTTCACATAGCCCACTGTTTCCTAAAGCAGATGTAATTTGCAGATTTTCTGATGCATTTCAGCAGGGGTTGCACCTAACGCTTATTTTTTTATTGATTAATATATAGATTATTTTTTTGATTAATCGATTAATCTATTGATTATTTTTTATTGATCTAACTATTTTTTTATTACTCAATAAATTTTACAACGAATTTACTGAAAATAACATTTTAAAACTTCTCATACACTGCAGGGCATTATTCCCCAACAACAAAATAGCCCAGTCTTAACTGGATATCTGTGTTTTACAGTCTGATATAAAGTCTCTCCAAAATAAAATTAATGCAAGAGCTTGTTCCACATGTAGTGCAATCTACATTTAGCAATCCAACTGCAAAATAAATAAAACAATGTAAAATTCAAGTCACTTTTAGGAGGAGTAACAAAACAGTTACTCTTTGTTACAGTAACAAACCTCAAATCCAGCAGTCCAACAAAATATCTTACAGTAAAATTAGTGCAATTTGAAAAAAAGTATAATTTTTCTCTAACAGAAATAATTATAACTAGTACATTATTTCTGCATCAAAATAGACCAGCCTTAACTGGGCCTTGAGGCATACTGCTGCCTGCTGATATGAGTGCTGTATTTTCATATTTAGTTCCTGCACAGCTGACGACCCCATCCTGTTAATGTTTCAAAATAAAATGCATTGTATCAGCAGCTGATGCCGTTCTGTCCATAGAGACCCAGTCAGATAGCTTTTGTTTTGAAAGGAAAGCAAGGAAGTTGAGGTAAAACAAGCATCTTTGTATTTCCACATCTCTGTGACGGAGAGACTTTAAACTGCAGTATAAAGTATCACAGTCAACAAACGCGAGCGTCACGCGTAAAAAAACGGCGAGGCACCGTTTCTGCAGCTGTGCCGCAGCTGACAGGCGCTGCTCGTGCACGCTCTGACTTGATACACGCGCGCCCAAACAAAAAACAACACGCCCGGCGCTGCTCACGCTCTCATTACGCGCGCTGTGTGAAACGATGCGACGCATCGACGCACGTTACGTAAATCGACGTATACACGTAATCGATTACGTCGACGCGTCGCCCAAGCCCTACATTTCAGTAGAGTCACTTAAGCAACACGACTTTTCCTCTTGTGAAAAGGACACAGTTTCATAGGAGCAGGTGACAGTGTTGCAGGTTAAAGTTTGTAAAGTGTGTGCGTGTGTTTTCTGTTAGTGTTTTTTTACACTAGTCGTTTTTACCTTAACCAGGATATTGAGGACATCTGGGTCTGACACTTTGTTTACTCCAAACTTCTGGATGTTGAAAGCTGCTATTTTCATGGTGGCTGCAGAGACAAAAAAAAAGACAGACGGGAAGAGAAGGGAAATAATATTGACATTTTAATGAGTCTGTATGTTACTGAAGCAGTACAGGCGTGGCATTACTATAGCTACAGTAAGTAAACTGTACGTGTGTGTGTGTTTGTGTGTTTGTGCCAAGCAGCCATGTCTCATAAATCTCTTTTACTTACCTGTGGCCTGTGTACTAGGCTAAAAAATGTGTACTATAAACACAGAAACAATGTATGCTGTGGTTTAAGTCACACTATAAAGATAAAATACCACCTGCAACATGTTTCATTAAGCCTGACTCTATACAGCAGGTATGTGTTACATCAGGGACGCTCAACTTGCTTTGGGGCCGCATTTGCAAAATGACAGGAGGCTAGGGGCCAGTTGCAGCAGTCTTATACATGTTCTCAGATTTGAGGACATTTCTGAGATTTAAGGACGTTTCTAGAATTTTAGGACATTAGGGGCTTAGCTAGGACCTCTGTCAGCGGGTGAGAGGGATAAATAACCCAACGGTGTTTTAATACCGCTCCTACTTAACAGTCCAGCTCAACTGAGACTATGACAGCACAAATTAGATTACTCATAGTCTTGGTTATTAACAGGAAACACTGGGGTTATTTTTTCCCTACCGAATAACTTTGCTGTTTTTCCTAAATCCTACCTAAACTAACCCCTATTGAGATCAGTGCTTTAACAAAAATATCTCCTGAAAACATTCAGGACTTGTCCTAACAGGTTTAGTCACCGTGTCTTAATGTTGCACGCTAACAGACCCTCCCATCAGCCAGCCTTCACCCATCTGACGGAGTCTTTGCAGCACTCGGCATACTGTACCAACACTGGGCTGTGTGATTGGCGCTTTCAGCACCAATCTGTCAGTTCACTCTACAGGCTCCTATCCCAAATATTTGTCTTTCATCTCCAAAGGAGAAGTCCATGTTCAGGGAAAAGCAAACACAAGTGAAAATAGCCCGTCTGTCATTACACGTCTGTCAGGACTGTAAAGAATGTAACGTCTTAAAAATCAAACAGCTCCTGGACTAACCTGCAAGTCCGGACCCCCAGTGGGGATCCTCAAAGCTTCATGGGTGGTTTTAAAGCCTTCTTAATTTTATAGGGTGTAAAACTTTTTAAAAATGAAACTCTTTGAAACCTTGAGCAATGTCACTTTTCTTGTTCTGCTTTCAGACGCCTTTCACAAATATTTAACCGTTGAACGCAAATTGCTGCGATTTCTTTCAGAAACACGGAAAAGAAGTCAATGAGCAACTTGTAAAGAAACTTGGCTCCACGAAATTGCAAGAAATTAGTGCATTTAGAAAATTATTTTTAAAAGCTAGGGAATAAACTATACTTATCATGATCATAATTCTCTGAAATTATGTTACAAAATTATTATAATTTTCAATCACTTTTATTATCTTTTTTTTTAAACTAGTTTACAGGTAATTTTTTTGTACTTCTACCTAATTTCTTGCTAATTTTTGGATAATTTCTTCTTCTGTTGCTCATTGCCTTCTTCCCATGTTTTTAAAAGAAATAAAGCCAATTTGCTCAGGGTTTCAAATGGTTAAAGTTGGCGATATATGGCTGCTGCTAATACATAAAAAGTAAAAACGTCAGATTTAACATACAAACATTTTAATACAGGACTTGTACTTTTAGTGGAATATTTTTGTTTACTGTGTTTTTACTCGAGTAATTATTACATATATGTTTTTCACAACCAGAGATAAGCCATGCAATGTCCGTCTGAAAGCAGCAGTGCATACATTCATACATTGGTGAAAACATTATTTATTTATTTTTACAATATCTATTATTTCTTTGTTTCTACATTAAATGTGATACAGTCGAAGAAAATAATTCTATGGGGAAGACGGAAGTAACAACTGAAATGAAACTGAGCTTCCTAGAACAAAACCACAGACAGTCTTGCTGTATCCAAACATTTTTGTGTAACCCAGTATCCTTTTTAAAAAATTAATCCATACATTCTATATGTTCTTCAAAATTCCTCCATCTGAGTTAAGACAGATTCACCCAAAGTCGCTTTCTTTATGTGCCCCTACACTTTTGGTTGCACATCAGAACTGAAAAACCCGTCAAACCATAGTTCCTTAATAGATTCATCAGAGTCTCCCAGTACTCCCCTTCCCTCTAAAATGTCCTCAAAACTTTCTTCCACTGAAACTTAATTTAAGTAACAGTAAGACCTGGTAAACATGTTACTGGTACCTGATTCATACTGTGGAATTACACTTCGGCTCCTTGAATTTGCTGTTTTTTCTTCTTTTATTGGACTGCTGGTTGAACATAAAGGGCAATTCAAAGATGTCACTTTGTGCTCTAGGAAAATGTAATTTTCATGATAAGAAATTCAGTTTGTGGTTGTTCACACAGAGAAACTTAAGGGTTGATTGTTGTGTTAATCCCCATTTTGGTTTGACAGTTGACCCATTCAACACCCGTAACCTCCGTGTTAACTGTAATGTGTCGAGGAGGTTGTTCAGCAAGTTTGTATTTGTCATCTAGCCAAGTGATCACTAGACACTCAGGCTGATAACACCTCTACACACACACATGCATGCACACACACACACACACACACACACACACACACACACACACACACACACAGACAGAGCAAATAATGTCCTCTCTGTAAATACAGAGATCAGATATCAGTGTTGCCCTGACAAGTTTTGCATCTTAGGAAACCTTCAGCCAATGTTTCTACCTGTCCTGTCTGCTCTCACTATAGACTGTAAAACATAAAAAATAAAACAGTCTGTGACGTCTGAACAAACTCTAATGAGTGCTTAAACTTATAATATATCAAGTAAGTTTTACAGCCAATGCTTGTTTACTTTAATTTCAGCCAAATTCTACTTTCATGTTGCCGTTTTTTCCATTGTTTTAGTATGTTTAGTCTTTGATGAAATTAAAAATTTCAATAAATTATTAGATTTAGAAAGTTATTTTTTAAAGTTAGGGGAAAATGTCTAGAGAAAAAAGAAAAGAAAAAAGACAAGGAAAATTGTGTAGGTACATAAGTTAAAAGTTGGGGAAATTGTCTGTGGTTTAGGAAAATATTAAGGGAAAAAAGAAAAACACTAGTGAAAATGTATGTAACAAAATTATTCGAACTTTTGAGCATTTTTTTCAGGCCATTTCCTTGTTTGTTTGTTTGTGTTACTATTTTCCATGTGATTTTCTTTTCACTAATGCTATATTTCACTTGGTTGCTCACTGCCTTCTTCTTGTGTTTTTTTTTTAAAGAAATCAAGCCAATTTATTCAGGTTACAGAGGAATAAAATAAAGATTTGAATACTTGGTCCATCAAAGATTATAACAAAGTATCAGGCAAAACCCAAGTAAACTACCAGTGCCTCACATCTCTTTAATGACTCAACTGAGTTATTGTACCTGTTGTTTTACGGCCTACAGATGTTTTCTATTGTCCTCAGACACAAAAAGCATTTCAGGTATTCAGCTCAGCCTGAGGGAACGCAAAACAAAAAGACGAGTTGTTGCTCACCTGTAGGAGAATCTGCTGCTGCTGACCGGACCTTTAGATCTGATTAGTTTATTCCCAGTGAGCATTAAATGATGTGAAGAAAGACAAGGTTGTTGTCTTCACACTGAAAACCCCCCAGTCTGAAGTCACTGCCGGGGGTAAAGCTTCGTATAGTACGACCACAGGAAGCGGATTGGCCAGGAGCCAACCAATCGCAGGGGCTGGGCTAATGTGGAGAGAGAGGAAGAACAAAACCAGTATCCCGCCCCTCACAGTGTTTTCCTGTTTGATTTTTTAGTGCGTTCATATGTGTGTGTGCGTGCGTGTGTGTGTGTGTGTGTGTGAGTGAGTGACAAATACCAAGACAAATACCTGAGCATGTGCCCGGGGCCATGAATTCAACTAAAACACAAGAAACTTGTGAAATTCACACGGACATTTGACTTACATCAACACAAGATACACCGTACCGCAGGAATACTTTTGCGTAATGGCAGAAGGTCGGTGCAGTCGCGGCAGCCCCACGTTTTTAGTATTAAAGGATGTTTCTGGGACTTTAGGAAGTTTCTAGAGTTTTCAGATTTTTGCACATTTCGAGCATTTTAGTTTCTGAATTTTACATCATGTTTAAGATTTTGGGACATGTCTAGGATGTTAATGCGTTTCTAGGATTTCAGGGCGATTCTAGGATTTCAGGGCGATTCTAGGATTTTGGGACATTTCTAGAATTTTACAACAGTTTTCAGATTTTAGGACATCTCTTGGATTTTAGCATGTTTATTCATTATTGGACATTTCTGGGAGCGCCAGACAATCCCGGGGTCAGCGGGTCAGACCGCGTGCTCCCGGTGCTCCGGTTCAGTCAGATTAGATTACCTTGTATTCCAGAGCGCGGTCCGTTTGTCTTTCTGTTTACAGAAAGCATCCATTATTTCTTTCTATTTTATCCTGAATTGTACAACAATTGGAAAAGTCTGTTAAAATGTGAGAGCTGTCAATTAATCGTCAATTATCTCTCTGATGTTCTATGATGATGATTGTATTATCACCTTGAAGATTGTTTACATGCGGTACATGTACACAGTGAAGGTACATGTGATGAATCCGTGGTAGGCGCTATTAAATGCCAACTCAATGCGTAATGGTCACGCGCAATGTAAGGTGTTTTGTTGGAAAACCTCACTGGTGTGAGACATTTTATAAAACTGAGTCAGTGGCTGCTCAAGTGGTTGCTGGAGTACCAAAGCCCCGGAGATAGTGCCGCGAGCGTGGTCGGACATCTCCAATTGAGCGTCGGAGAGAGCGCAGTTGGATATTGCCGATGGACCGCTGGAGCACACATGGTCAGACATCTCCGACAGAGCGCCGGAGCGTGCGCGGTCGGACATGTCTGACGGAGTGCTGTGAGCGCAGTCGGACATCTACAACAGAGCTCTGGAGCGAGCGTGGTCAGACATCTCCGATGGAGTGCTGACATGTGCGCGGTTGGAGATTTGGGCACATGAAACAGAATATAAAGTGGATTCAGTGTATGTCGACACATGTAATGTGCTAAAGTTGAAAATATTGTACAGTGTTGTTAAGATCAATATGACTTTAATTTAAGTAGAAAAACACCCTTGTTTTGGAGAAGAGGGTGTTTGTGGTTAAATTAACTACGGAAAATTCAGCATCTGTGTTTGCGAACAAACTAAAAAAAGAAAGCAAGTACACAAACATGGGGTCCTTCGTTTAATGCTGGCTGAGTTGCTCAATATGAAGGCATTAATTTGGTTGCTTGGCGAAGAAGAAAGCTCCGGCTCCGATACCCATCAGGCACAAAACGAGGCTCCCACCCAAGAATCCAGCTGCATGACTCACTCTGCTCTGCCTCTCCTTCAGTTCTGTTAATGGAACAAAAACAATCACATTGTCTTATTTTTCAGCATTTTTAGGCAGAAGATGTAGAAGAAGTGTTAAAAACTACAGCAGCAAGGCAGATTTTTATTATCTGTTTTTTTTTTGCAGATTTCAGCCCATTTCTAAGAGTTTAGGATGTTTCTAGGATTTAAGGATTTTTCTGTGATTTCAGAACATTTTCAGGATTTGTGGACGGTTTTAGGATTTGAGGACATTAGGGGCTCAGCAAGGACCTCTGTCAGGGATCCTCCACTGGCACTTTTTTTGGTAAACAAGCTCTATTTTGATGCTGTTTTATGCACTCTGGCACCTTATGTACACTAAAAACACAAAAACAATCCCCAGTGTGAATCACATTATTTTTTATTGTGAGTTAGAAAATGGTTGGGGGCAGATTCGGCCTGTGGGCTGTAAGTTAAGTATCGCAGACAGCTCTTTGTCTCACCCCAGTTTTTGCTGAGAGGCTGATGTGAGGCTTGATGCTCCACTGAACAGGCGTAAACGTCTCCCTTCTGAGGAGTGAAACTCAGAGTTGAAATTCTGTGGAACGTCCCGTCACTGTTTTGGCGGTAACGCAGGTCCAACACCCCGTCTGTGACCTCCACCCCGTTCTTCGTCCACGTAAAGTTGATGGAGGGGGGGTAGAAGTGATTGGCCAGACAGAAGAGAGTGTTCATCACACCGTCCTCCTCCTCGTCCCGGGTGTAGATGGAGATATCTGGAGCATCTGGTCAATGAATAGATCAGGATAAAATGAAAAAAAAAGAGTTTTTAGGCTGTGATTCCTGACATGTTCACAATAATTTAAAAATGAATTTTTGGATAAACTCAGTACCTTGTCGTAGAGGAGCACCAGGATCCGCACTTTTTGCTGTATCTAAAACATTTTGGCAGTGAACGATGCTAGCTTTGGCATACTCATACGCCGTTTTCCGTAACTCTGCTAAAGACTGGGGTATGTGAGGTATCGCAATCACCACCTCTCCCTTGGTGAAATCAGCGTACCCCCCCATGTCCTCGTCCATAAGGATGTCCACCCGCACATCGCCGGAGTCATAGCACCCGTAGATGAAGTGGAAGGTATGGGAGGGCGCTGAAACGACAGCAGGTGAAACAGCGTCATAAGGTGGAGGCAGCGTAAAGACACAAGTTCATTTTCAGATCGTCCTGACAATAATCGAACCCAACAGCATTTCTTGTTAAGAAATAGGAGAGAAAATTTATATTCGTCTTGCGTCTGCACTTCGACACTTTCAAACCTGCAGCAACCTCACTTTTCTTGTGCTGCTTTTAGACAGCTTTCACAAGTATTTAACCCTTTGAACTAGCTAGTTGGTGCAATTTCTTTCAAAAACATTGGGGAGCAACTTGTTGTAGTTTATATGTTACATAAATTGCAAGAAATTAGTGATAAAAGAAAGCTAAGGAAAAATATCTAGGCAAATTAAGAAAGCGCAAACAGTATTTATATTTATCATAATGACATAATTACTTTATTTTATTCATTTTTTAAATCATTTTTTAAACGTTTCTTTCGGTTTTGTTGTTTTTAAAAAAATATTTTTCAGGTGATTTTGTGCACTTTTTTTTTTTTTTTTTTTACTAATTTCTTGCTAGTTTTGGGGTCATTTCTTCTTTCCTTGCTTATTGCCTTCCTACCATATTAAAAAAAAATCAGATCAATTTATTCAGGCATTGAAGGGTTATATATGAAGCTAGAGTTGGTTAGCTTAGCTTAGCACAAAGACTGGAAACAGGGACAAGTAGTTAGCATGGCTCCGTCCAAAGTCTTAATTGTTTAACCTTCATAAAAAACCAAAAACAACAATTTGACATTTTCTGAATTGATTTGTGTCAAATTGTTTCTTGGAGACTCCAGGAAGTCACTGTGCCCAGCTCATAACCACATTCCCCTTTAACACTTTGCTCTTTACACAGAATAAATTTAAAATATATCAGTTTATGAACTTTAGAGGTGCTGCCTGGTGCATTTTGTTTTGGACAGAGCCAGGCTAGCTGTTTCCCTCTGTTTACAGTCTTTATGCTAAGCTAAGCTAACCGGCAGCTGGCTTTAGCTTCATATTTAAAGGGGCTGAGGGAACAGTACAGCCCGTCTTTGCAGACTTTGACTATAGTTGCAAATATGAAAAATAGAGCAATGTAGAGCATTTAATGAATTAATTTTAAGACTTTAATTTAAAGAATTTGCATTATTATAGATCCCTTCCATCTGTCAGGTTCAAATTTTGACCTGACAAAGATCCAAGTAGGATTGAAACATTGTCGTCATTAAACTTGGCAATAAGTTAAGTGTGCAGATGTTATTTAGGCTACTTCATGCAGCATTGATGTCCACCTTTGATTGAGTCAAAATGCACACTGCAGTGAGAACTACGTAAGACCTGTGGCACACACAAAAGCCAATTATTTAACTTTTATAACAAATCTAGTCGGCTGACATGAAATATAAATCTGGGAAGACACATTTTTAAACACATTTTAAAACGTTTTTTCCTGCCTCCAAGAAAATTAAGACTCCACCTCTTATACAAACAGAAAAAATACTTCATCATAAGCTTTAACTTTCACTTTACACTTGCTGAGTTTTCTCTCATTTGAAGCTGCAGTTCATGTCTTACTTGCTGCAGAAGCCCCAGAGAATAAAATCAGTAGAATAACAGGAGTCATGTCAAATCCAAAAACTGCTGCTGTTTTCAGAAATCAAAACGGCTGAAACGGGAACTCCAAACAGCTGAGCTTTAAGCGGCCAATCAGATTCGTTGACACCACTGTTAATGGGCAGAATATTTTACAGCAGTCAGGCAGGGAGCGTGTTGGACTTCTTTTGAATGCCTGGTTAACTTGGTAAGAAATGACCTGCAAATTGCAAGACATTAGTAAAAAGTGACCGTAAATTACTTAAAAAAATAGTTTTTTTTTTAAAAAAAGGGGAAAGATTATTAGAAAATCATACAAAAAATAAGGAAAAAAAATGTCCAAAACAATTATATTTATAATTTAATAATTCTATATTTAAAATCCTGTTATCTTTTTTATCTTTTGCTATTTTCTGAGCCATGTGGGGTTAAATTGTGTTTTTCTTTCTCCCCATGCTATGACATAGAGAATTATCACAAGTACAAGTATATACAAATATAAATACAGTAATAGTAAACAATTAGCACTAGTATGTAAATATTTAAATATTTAAAAATAAAGTATGCATAATATGCAGATTATGTAAGTGTGTTAAAATATAAATGTAAAGAAATACAGTAACAGAAAATCAGCACTAATATGTGATTATTTAAAATATATAAATATGTTTAATGTGCTGAGTGTTTAAAATATAAATCTGTTCCTTATGCTACATTGCAAAAATTAGTATAAAGTAAGTAAAAATATAAGAATTAGAAAGTATTTTTTCTTTAAATTTTCTGTTTCTTCTCAAATAAACAAGACTTTCACTGATTTCAGATCGGAGATGACACACGAGGCTTCACCGTGACCACGACGTGCGTCTGATCACGTGGAGGCACACTGACTGTGACGTATCTTTACACTCTCAGGTAAGATCACGTCTGCGTTGTTTTTCTGATTCTCATCAGATGTTTTGTGAGGACATAAATCCACATTCTGCTACTGAATCAGTAAGTTAGTTAGATTTTTATTTCTAACATGTCGATTAAAATAGAAGAACAAAATAAATATGTGAGCAAGAAAAACAACACCAGAAAGCCCATCGGTAAACAAATTCAGTAAACAAATAAAAATTTAATGTCCAAAAAGGAGTCGGAGGGAGTGAATACTTCCGTTTTACTTCAGTTTTATAAAATATATGATAATATAATATTATAATAAAAGTTAATTTTAAACATTTTTCTAATCACATAAGAATTGAGATACAATACAGAAAACAAATTCATACTATTCAAAGCACCCTTCCTGTCTCGAACAGCATTGTTTATTATATATTATTATTCAAAGAAATTTAATATCAGACACTATTTCAATTTGTACTTCATTTATCATGAGTAATAGTTCTTTCAGTACTACTGGTAGCGATAGTTGTCTGCCGTTTGTCTGCTAACAGGTTGGTTTTAGTTAAAAATCTGTGTGCAGTGCACCCAAAGACCACTAGAGGGCGATGTACACATGTGTTTTCTGCATCATGTTGAATCTCTTTAAATGATTCAGACACACACCTGGGGCTGCAGACCAAGTCATCAAAGTATCAGTTGGCTGCAGAGATGAGCTGCACAGACTGTGCTGGAGAAAGAATAAGAGAAGTGAATAAGAGATATGAGGGATGATTTGCATTGAGAAAATTATAGAATACATCGAGAGTACAGGTTGGTTTGTGTTCGAGGTTGTAGTTTGTACTGTTCTTCATCAGATGTCAGGTTTGCTTTTTTTAAATTTAGCACATGCAAAACTGTAAGTTTTAATACAAGTGTGTTATGTGTGTGTTATATTGTATTGTGTGATTAATAACAGAAAACTGTGTACATGCTTTAAATATGTGAAAGATGTTGTGGCCCTTTAAGAGGTTCCCCGCTTATTCACTCCAGCTGAATTCAATATTTCTTATCTAACTCCAGGCAAGATGGAAAAGCATCATTTGTAAAAGAAAAAACTGTTCCTTTAAAGGTCCAGTGTTGGATTTAGTGGTATCTAGTGGTGATGTTGCAGGATGCAACCAGCTGAAACTCCCATGTGCCAAGTGTGTAGGAGAACTGTGAGATTGTCATGCTTTAAGGCTCGGGTGGAGAACCATCGGCCTCCGAGCCGTGTACGGCCCACGAGACCATTCGGGTCATTCAGGGTCAGTGAACACAACACGTGAGGTTACGTGCCATCGTGCGATAACATCGGGGATTAATAGACAAGTGATATGCATCATGGCGAGTGCCAAGAAAAGGAAAGTGGATGCAGAATATTGGGTTTGATACAGCTCGAAACATGTTAAAATGGACGAGTTGAAAGGACAAATACGTTTTGATAAAAGTAACGTTTTTTGTCAGAGTTTTGGTGCCCAAAAATCAGCTTTCACAAGCCCACAGACTGACAGAGACAATGTTAGGACGACCAGTTTTTGTGGTGAGTGAATTAAAAGCTAAGAAGCTGAAACCTTGTGCAGAAGGATTTTGTAAAGGAGTGTAATTTAAACGTTAAATGAACTGTACTTACGTAGCACTTTCTAGTCTTATCGACCACTCAAAGCGCTTTCACACACACTGTCACATACACACACACATTCACACACTGGTGGCCGAGGCTACCTGCTGCTCAGTAATCATTCACACTCACACTCCGATGACGCGGCATCGGGAGCAATCTGGGTTTCAGCATCTTGCCCAAGGATACTTTGAGATGTTGCCCAGAGTAGCCGGGGCTCGAACTGCTGACCCTCAGAATAGAGGACGACCCGCTCTACCTCTGAGCCACAGCCCCCGGTTTCATGTAATAACCATGAAAACGTGATAACTATGTTTTTTGATACTACCAAAATCTATAATTGGTGCATCATATGTATTCATAAATTTAAAATGGCCCTCAGAGGACTTGATAAAAATTGAAATGGCCCTTGATAGGAAAGCGGTTCCCCGCCCCTGCTTTAAGGTCAGTGTTTGGTCTAAGCATTATTACATGAGAGGGTGTGTGCTTTAACGTCATCTGAGTACGACAGTGACGCGTCAGGACCGAGGCGCTTGTGCCGAGGTCCGCAAAGCAAGTTGGCAAGTTGGACTGAGACCGTGTCAAACCTGTAGACTCAACCTTTGATACATCCTCTTTACCCAGACACAGTCTTATAATATCAGGCGTAAACTTGGTCCAGATGTTCTGACTTTCCAAAAACATCCTCACTCCATCACAGCGGACCTCACAAAGATACATGAGCAGCAGCAGACACACACTCACTCATTGTAAAATCAAGCCGTCTAGACTGTAGTGAACAAAACTAATGAGTGTGTTTGATATTGCCGAGCTGCAGTTTCTCTGAGGACGTGTGTGTGTGTGTGTGTGTGTGTGTGTGTGTGTGTGTGTGTGTGTAGTCTTTCTTATTCCTCCCTCTTTTTTGCATGTTTCTTTTACATGTTTCTCTCCGTCAGTCTGTGTGAGAGCTTTTCCTCTCCAACACTTGGTGAATTAAAGGGGAGGAGAGGAAAAAAAGGCAAATCATTTTATCACCTCTTTTCTCTCCCTCCGTCTTTCTATCCGTCTCATTTCCTTCTTTGTCTCTCTTTTCGTCTGCTCCCTCCATCTCTGTCTCTCAGGTGTGATCTGTGCGGGGAGTTTCTGTCTAGACAACCGATTATACCGAATAATGAGGGAGGGGGAGGGAGGGGGATAGACGGAGCATGAAAAAGGAGCGGGAGAGGAGGAGGATGTAGAGAGGTGTAATGTCAGACGGAGACAGAGAGAGAGAGAGTAAAGGGGATGAAGACATGAGAAAAAGATGGAAGGAGACACAACCGAAAAAATGAAAGGATTACGAAAAAATAACAGAAGGAGAGAACAAGGGGGTGGAAAACTGGGAAAAAAGAGAGAGGACAGAAAAACAAACATAAGAGAGAAGAAGAGGAAAGGTAGAAAAAATAGAGAGAATAAATAAAAAGAATAATAGAGAGGAACAAGGAAAAGGAGGGGGAAAGGAGGAAAGAAAAGGAAATAATGAAATGGGAAAAGAAAAATCAAATGAATAAATGAGCAAAGCGTGTCTCACACACACACACACACACACACACACACACACACACACACACACACACACACACACACACACACACACACACACACACACACACTAAATACCACTGAGCCAGAACAGACACCGTCTGATCTGCTGTGTTAGGAAACCCTATCAGTCACACAAGCTTTACTTACCCTGTGTGTGTGTGTGAGTGTGTGTGTGTGTGTCAGTGTGTGTGTGTCTTAGCTTGGTGATGAGTAATCAACGAGTCCAAAAACCTCCGAGACACACACACACACACACACACACACACACACGCACACACACACACAAACACACACACAGACCATAATAGGCTTATCCAGTGCTGCAGTTTCAGCCTTTAAATTGGGACTTTTATTCGTTGCTGTTAAGATGACAGAATATTTTCGCTATACTAAAACAATATTGACTTCTAAACTTCTGAAGAAACCTTCCTACGCACGCCTGTGTGTGTGTGTGTGTGTGTGTGTGTGTGCTGTCTCATTCTGTCTGTTTTCAAACCAGGCAAAGACAGATGTGAATAAGACTGGCAGTGAGACTGTCAGCATGACAGACAGAACTTTAAATTTTTAAAAGAAATTATCATCACATTTTATTCATGTTCAATTATTTCTAGATGTGTGCACACACACACACACACACACACACACACACACAAATATATATTATTCATCTGGATTTTTTGCAGTTTTTAATTGTGTGCAGATAACATAAATTGAACTAAACTTTGCTGTCAGTATCTAACTTTCTTGCTAACTCATTGCTCGTCTTTTCAAAATAAAGAAAAAAAGAAAACAGATCCTGCTGGCATTGTACGTTTCTGCAAACCACAAACACTTCATACTTGTACGTCATAGATATATTGAAACTTTTAATTTCATTACATTGCTTGTGGTTAACTTGTTGTTGGTTATGGTTAGAAAAAGATATATTTTGGCTTTATAATAGCCTGTTTGATTCTGTAATCTGGTCTGAAACACAGTGATGTCTCGATAAAAAACAAACGCTTTTCTTGGCAAAATCCTGCCGCAATTTCTCTCTAAAAGAAGAACCACTTTTCTTTGTGCTCTCCTTGGAAATGCAGCATTGTCTCTGTTAAAACAACTGCTTTTTGTGGCACTATCCTGGCTGGAAATGGACTATGTCCCTGTAAAGTCAACTGCTTCTAATGGCACATTGCTGTCTCAAAATGCAGTGAAGTCTCTGTAAAATAATAAAACTGCTTTCGTGGCACTATCCCGGCTCGAGACCCAGTGATGTGTCAGTAAAAATTATGCTTTTCATGGCGGTATTCTGCCTGGAAATGTGGCAGCGTCTCAATAAAAAACAACAGCTTTCTTAGGTATTATCCTGGTTGAAAACATGGCAGTGCCTCAGTAAAAATAACCACTAACCCGATATCTCGGGTAGAAATATGGCAAAGTCTCAGTAAAATATAAGCCTTTACGTACAATTGTAATGTATCCATGGTTTGAGAAACACAATGTTGACATTTTCTTCCGGCGACTGATTAACCAGGCTTAATTATTTGCTGCTATGTGATGCAACATTATTATGATGCACCGCCGAGGTGAATCAAATGCATTCAAGCAGAACACTCGTTTGCAATTTAACCATCTCTGCTGTTAACCTGACGACTGTAACAATGAAGGATAAAAAGCTGTAAAGTCCTGTGATGTTTCTGTTAACACTCTCTATTTATGGTACAGTAATTAAAATTCTATAAATTCTGCTCACAATCCCACAATAAAATCCAATAGCAAAATGATGATCAAAGGTGTCTGAAATCTTAATTTACTGCTCACAACAGGGAAAGCAGTGGAGTTTCTGTTCTATAGAGAGAAGTAAATGAGTGAACGAGGGACTGATTTACTGCATTTTTCAAATACATTTACTTTCCTCGCATTTACATGAAACCAGACAGACAGTCATTTACATTTCAGACCATTAGCACAATGGACAGAAAATCACCATTTAAACAGAAGTCAAGAAAGATGCACAGTAAAGAGGACAGTGTGCTTTAACATAAGTGCTCATCTGATGGTTGAAGAGAGACACTTTTCAAAACAGACACTCTTATATTCAAACCTGTTATACAAGGCAATAACCAGATGTAGGTCTGGGCATTATGGATTTAAAATAATACTGTAGTATTTTTAGGCTATATCGCAATACACAATACACATCACAATATTTTTAAATGTCCTCTTAACTAATGTTGACTACTAAAATACAAAACTATCGAATGAAGTGCAGTTACAATAAAGTAAAAGTAACTACTGTCATATAATAAAGTTGAATACACTACTGGTGTGATAAAATTTAATAAAATACTGTTAAAAGGAAGTAGGTTTATAATTCATTTTCAAAAAAGTATCGTTATAATTGAATAAATCAAAGTGGGACCCATTTTGCCTGCGTTTCATTTGCATTTGCGAAGCTTCTGGTCAACAGTTGGATGTTAGCAGGCAGTTAAACAGACACCGCAGTGCCTTTAACCTTGAGAATTATTAGATTACTGTGAGCGGGAAACAAAAAAACACAGCTCTCCATTTCATTTATTACTAATATTTGCAAGCTGCTCTGGTGCTCCATGGTCGCAAAATAATACTTAATAGTTGCAATCGGAGCTCTGCAAATACCAACACAGGTCTCACCTGCTCACACTACATCCACTACATTCATTAAATTAGATACTGCAGAGCTGTTAAATCTGCCAGCTTAGATATTAATGATATTTGCAAGTTGCAGTAGTGCTCCTTTGTTGTAAAATGTGACTAAATAGTCACGGTCTGGAGCTCTGCAAAAGCAGAAAAGCTTTGTGTGTGTGTCTGTGAGAGGAGGAGAGTCGTAGAGTAGTCGTTATAAAGACGACGTGGCAATTCATACTTGATGTTCGTGATATACTGTTTTTATATATCGCATGTGGAACAAGCCGCGATACCTTGAGTATAATCGATAGATCACACACCCTTAGCCAGGTGTGCAAAGATGAGAAAGTAAGCCAAGTTTAAGGGGGCTTTCAGGGACCCAGGTCTGGATCCGAGTACACTTGACCCCAAAGTTCAGTTTGTCTGACTTGTCTGAACACACGCAGATCCAAGTCAACTTAAAAAGGTGGTCTCGAGTACGGCTGTTTATCGAGACAACAAGGAGTTTTTAATTGGTTATGAAACCGTCTTAATTTAATGTGAGATCATTTCTGTGGCAGCAGCAGGCTGTCTGTCTGAGCATGAGAGCGACAAGCAGTCCGACAGGCAAGAAGATGTAATCAGATTAGTCTAATCATCAGATCATACAATGACATCACCAGATCCATCACGCACACACACACACACACACACACACACACACACACACACACATACACCCTTTGCTGTGACCTCCTACATAGACTGAATGAATTTGCAGTGTTGCCTAAAATTAATACAACACTGAAACAGTAGGCAACATTTTAATGGAAGTCATTAAGAGCAACAAGTGATCTTCTCATTGCTGGTATTAAAAATAATGAAAACACAACATGCTGCGTGTCTAATGTTCAGTCGATTTGTTTTTTTGGACTCACTCTGTGTCTTTGATAGTAGTTCACATCCATAATAACCATGAAGCATCTTCCTGTCACTGCTGCCACTTCCAACATCGTGTTCCCTCATCGCTCTGTGAGCGAATCAACCGGAGGTCTGTTCATTCCTGTGAAGACGTCCGTGATCTCTAATGCGTTTATGCCCCGTGTATGTTGGAAAAATTTGACTTTTGCAGCAGATTTGGGACAGACTACATGTACTGTGCCACAAAGAGTTGGCATAAAAAAGAAATAAGTTAACAGGTGGCCCTATGTGCGCTGTGTGATTTTAGACTTTACGATGGTATCGCAAAAGCAAATGGCTTAAAATGACAAGAATAATCATGTATCGTCTCTGTCTGCTCTGAGGGTCAGCAGCTCTCCGACCTCGGACAGTTCGGGCTGATTCTCTACTTTGAGCTGCTGCCAGCTGAGCACATTGAGCTGGTGTATAAAACAATGAAGTCTTTCAGCATCATGAGAGAACTTAGCTCAGTAGTGAATAAATCATGTGTACTAACTATACTTTACTATAACTTTACTATAGTTTAATGTATTCACACATATGCTGTACCATTGTTTGGGCCAGTACATATTCTCCGTCTCTGAAAAAAAATGATATCGGTCCAAAAGAAATTTGTCCGACTGGCGCGTCAAATCGCTGGGAATCGTCCGCTCCTCTGTTCAAGAAATTAAATCTGCTGTCCATTTTTAATATCAGTATTTATCAAACAAATGATTTTATGTACAAATTAATGTTTCAAAAGAACAGCTTACCAGATGTGTTTCATAGCGTCTTTTTAATGAACTCCGACATTCATTCATATCTAACAAGACAAGCGGAGGGCATTTATCTTTTCTATTACCGCACAACTCTCTGACAATATGCGTTGAAATACAAAGGACCATTACTGTGGAAACTTGCCCGTCATTATTCTCACTGAAGTCTACCATGAAAAAACACCTGCTGCAGTTAATGCATTAGCTGTGAGATGTGTTATGTGTGTGTCACTACTCCATTTATGATTATTACATAACTATTTGTTTTGTTTGTTATGTTGTCATGTTAGAGACAGAATAAAGGTCAGTATTTGAATAGATTGTAAACTCTAGAGGGGAGATTTTGACTTTAAGCACCTTCGAGTTTTTTGACCCCTCCAGCACAATTCTTGTTATGTTTCTTATGATCTACTTGATTTTATTAAATCTTGTGTGCTAATAAATTCAAATCAAATCAGTGGGTCGCTCACATAACACATCACCCTGCCAGTCGTCCCTTTTACATAAACCTTGTTTCAGTGCTGTTTCCGCCTCTGTTGTTGGCTTAAAGGTCAGGCCACTCTGCCCCCCCATTCTGCGATCACACCTTTCATACAGAACAATGAGGCGGCACAATGGCATGATATTTCCACCTTGAACAGGCGGTGTGAAGAGGGGCTATAGATTGTACACGTGGGATCATATGTCTTTTCTCCTCCTGTTAGTCACCGTGCATTATAGCCCCTGTTTATTTCTCTTTCTAATCCACGTGCATATTCCACAAGACTGGAAAATGAAAAACACACAAAATGAACTTTTCTGAAATTTCTGCATAAAGAGATGGATTTCCTTATGTTGGGACACTAGGACGTACTCTGTGTACTGTATGGAAATAAAGACACAAAACAAGACTGTGTAGAAACGAGGTGGGACTTTGAGTTGACCCTTGCTTGACTTGACCTCTTGACCTCCAGATGGTTCAGATAGACTTGAGCAGGAATGAACGTCTCAGAAAGACACACATGCATGTTTGCTTGCATACAGCCTGCATGTTCGAGGCTTCAGATGGAGGAAACGTCAATGTAAACCTCACCATTCGGCTTAAAAAGCTAATATAGTAATCCTAAAATGCTACATTTGTTTGTTCTTTTCTTCTCGTCCATGTGCTTCCTCTCCAGCCTCCCTGCCTGTTTCCCTCGTCCTCCCTTTCTCTCTTTGTTTACAACACAATCTCTTCTCAACAGAGGACATTTGTAATAGTCTACTGCGTCTAGCCTCAAACACAAGCGGGGGAGTAACAGGGGGTGGGCGAGCGAGGAGGAGACGAGTGTAGACGAGGGGAGAGAGAGAGAGAGAGGTAAAGGTGGGGGGCAGACAGAAAGACAGACAGAGGGCGAGATAATGAGATAGAAAAAGGATGAGAGGGAGAGAGAGGTGGATTTGTTATTCTTGCAGGGTGTTGCAGACACAGACAGAGACAGACATTACCTCACACAGCTGCTGCAGTGAGAGGAGAGGGTGACAGTGTGTGTGTGTGTGCGTGTGTGTGTGTGTGTGTGCAGCCAGGCGTGAACCTGTTTATAATATCCTGAAGCACAGATTTTAGTCAAATGTCAAGCTTTTGCCAGAGAGTGTTTTCTCGAAACCCCACGTGAATCAACTCTTATTTTTGTAGCTTTTTGCCTTCGTTTCTATCGGTCATTAACCAAATCTTACTGGTAACGACGACGTCTGACGAGGCAAGAAACACCAACAGTCAGATGATCAGACAGGTTGTAAAAAGCTGTTTTATTTAGTTTTGTTTAGACAGATAATTTAAACGACTCTTTTGGGCCGTACGTTGTCCTGTCATGTGACTACGTAAAGGACATAAGTATGTAAAGTTGCAAGACTTCATCTCAGTGTGTTTAGGTGATGTTAGAAAAAGACAAATTATTGTTAGTCCGTCTAAAACTGGACTTTGAAAATGCATGTAAACGTGTAAGTCCGACAAAAATTGGACAAAATTGAATTTCTCAAATTGGACTAACACACAGATGATTCGATATGAAGCTGAGTTATTCCGTCATGTAAACTCCTCAGTCGGACTTTAACTGGACTCGATGTTCTGCGTGTGCTCCTAGTCGTCACACAGGCCTCCCTCAGTGTTTAGGGACTGTTTGATACTTTTGAGGGTGAAGGGGTGCTGCAAAATGGGTCAAGCATTAAAACATTTTTAGAAAATAAATATAAATGTAAGCACTGAAGAGGGACTTGTGTCTTTCATTTTGGCTTTGGTGAGGGACAAACGACTTGAAATGGTAGTATTTTATATTTATTTTAAATAAAAAAGTAACACCCCAGCCACCCCCCTCCTCTGATAAATAAAGTACAGTCCCACAACACCTCAGCAAAATATAATAATGATAATAATAATAATAATAATAATAAAGAAAAATAATAATAAATATATTTTATTTGTAGAGGGAACTCAACTCAAAGAAAGTATACTTTAGCTACCTAAAAAAACAATATCAGTTTAAGTGTTCACTATATTTGAATATTTGCTCTTTTGTACCAACACAGCAGCTGATGGAGGCAGCGGTAGAGCTGCAGCTACGTCATTCAGTGGAGTAAAATGACTGTTTTTCTCAGTGGAGTCTGGTGTTTTTGATATAACAGCTTCAAATTTCTGGCGCTGAGGGCTGTTTTACAGCAAGGTAAAGCAGTAAAAATATATTCTAAATATAGCAAACACTTAAACTGATTTTTTTTTTGTGGCTTAACAATAATCAATGACGGCGAGTTTGCTCAGCACCGTCTGATTATATTCATGTGATGCGGCAGTTTTCTACCTCAAAGTTATTGCAAATAAACATTGTGACTGGATCTACATCATAGACTGTATTAATAATATAGTTTTTTTGCAGCTAGCTGACAGAAGGCATATCTCCACTGGACGTACTTCATACATAAATCGATTCTTACTCAGTCGTTGTATATAAGGACAGTTGTCCTGTTAAATGGCTTAATTGAACTAAAACTTTAGCTGGACGTAAGTGTGCGTGTAAACATTGTGAGTTTGTCTCTTGAGAACATACAGTGAAGCTTTCATGTGTTTGTGCAACAGGACAACACAATCATTCAGAAAGCCGTTAATGATCTCAGTAGTTTCAGTTCAGTGGATTATTAAATTACTTTGGAGAGAGATGAAACTTGCTTTATATATTTAATAAATCATAGTGAACAGTCATCTGTATTTCCTGTCCTGTAGTTTTCCACCATGGTGTGTTTGCAGAAGGCATCATTTGAGAGAAAGCTGGTGATGAAAACTCATCTTCAGCATTTCAGGTGTAATTTATTGTTCTTGCCTCATTGTTCTGTACTTCAGAGGACTTTGGTTCCCATAAAGGTAGAATAACAAGAACACACACCCCACAAACACACACACCGTACACAAAATGCAGTCACGGAAGAGCGGGGTTGCTCAAGCCTGCTGTT
Source organism: Plectropomus leopardus (assembly GCF_026936395.1). NCBI lineage: Eukaryota > Metazoa > Chordata > Actinopteri > Perciformes > Serranidae > Plectropomus > Plectropomus leopardus. The sequence goes on from NC_142177.1 coordinate 38,974,430, forward strand.
TTTTGGTACAGAGCTAAAGTCAGATTAGTGCTAGTCTGTCTGTCTGCTTTCACGGAGAAACATGCTTAATCCCTGTTTAATCCCACCTGCAACGGGATTGGCCACCGCCTAAGACTCTGACGGCTATTACCCCGAATCCAGGCATTAGACACAGACTACCACACACCTGGGCCAAGAGACAGACACACAGAGAGTTATGCTAAAGGAAAAAAAAAAGTATGTTTGTTTTGGCAATTCTGCATTTGTCTCACTCACTAATAACGCATGTCGAATTGAATTGAATTGAAAACGAAGGAGAAGAAGCAGGAGGATAAGTGGAAAGAAAATTACAGCGTGAGGGATTTGGGTGAGGATAGAGACACAGAAAGTAAGGGAATTAACGGAGAAGATGAAGGGGGACCAGCAAAATGTGAGACCCGCAGAAAGAGAGAGAATAGTCAAACAAAAAACACAGAATGGAGCCGTTTTGACACAGTGTGAAAAACATGCACGGAGGAGCAGGGAGATAAACAACATGCACATGTGCGTGCAAAATATGGATGAAAAATGAGTGTATGTGGCGACTGCATGAAACACAGGAAAAGTTGTTGAGACGCTAAAAACTAGGCCGTGTTTACTTGTCTAACATGCCAACTAAAAAATATTTGCTGAGATCCAAATCGAACATTCGATTCGATTTGATTCGATTCAGTTCAATTCAATTCTATTTATAAAGCCTGTTATTACAAATTTGAATTTGCCTCAGAGGGCTTTACAGCAAACAACATCCCTCTGTCCTTAGGACCCCCCCCCCAAAAAAAACAACCCAATAACAGGGAAGATAACTAAGTAAATAAATACATACATTTATTAATGAAAAGGAATCAATTAACTGTACATGCACAAATGCGTAACCACAATAATTGCAACAACCAACAAAAGTGCCGTCAACAAAAAATACTGCGACCCAAAATTCCCTTTCGACTAACCCGACACAGGTGACACGTAGATGCTTTTATAGATTATAAGTGTTGCCGCCCATATCCACAACCCAACTCACTCAGTAACCCTTATCATGAAAATAATCCCTAATTATATCCCAATACAATAAACCTAAATCTCGTGCTGCTTCCAGACACCTCCATAAGTATTTATTCGTTAGAAATTTGAGCAAATTGCTTTGCTGTCTTTTAAAAACATGGGGAAATGGAAAATAAGCAACTTGGCACAAACTGTTCTGCAAATTGCAGGGAATTAGTAGATTTTGTAAAATTAGGGAAAAATGTCCAAAGAACTGTATTTATAATTATAAAAGTTACATATTTAAAATTATTTTACACAATTATTATTGGTTTTTGAACAGTTTTGGACTTAAAGCATTTCTTTCTTTTTTCCCCCTTTTTTTTGCTTTGGGTTTTTACCCAATTTTCAGGTATTTTTCTTGTACTTTTCACAAATATTTTGCAAAAAAATTGGGTCATCTCTTCTGAGGTTGCTCATTGCCTTTTACCTATGCTTTTTTAGAAGACATTAAGCCAAGTCTCCAAGGGTTAATGCATGGCTCCACCAGTACATGGATGTAATATTTATGGTGTTTCAGACAAATATACATGAGCGCACGTTCCTGGTAGACGACTTTGTAACCGTATAACTCTGCTGCTTATCTTGCAGTCATCAAGTTGGAGGATAAAAAGATTTCCAGCGTGATAAATGTGTTGTTAAATCCTGTGTCATGGTGTTATAAACAGCTGTGCTGTGTTTTAGCGTCTGATAAGCCTTCAGTCTCAGTGATCTGTAGCTCAAACTGGCTTTCCTGGATTGTATTTCATGTTCTCATCGGTTCCTGAAACAACAAGCCCCCTCTCCCAGCACGGCCCTTTCCTCTAAAACACCTCCATTTTCCGTCTGAACACCAAAAAGACAATGATAAATACACACACTCACTCTCAAAGAGAGTCAGACGAGTGGACAAAGAACAAGTCCTGAACCCAATGATTCACCCACTTCAGTCTTCAAAGACAGGCTGCGATAAAGACAGACGGAGAATGACCACACCTGGGCGTCCGTTTTGGTGACTCAGCCTCTTCAGACGGTAAACTGACTCACTGCCAGCTCGACTATCAGTCTCAGCCTGCCGCCTGTGCCAAGACAACACAAACAGGAGCGCTGTCTCTTTGGCTTTTACTACATAAAAAATATGTGTGAGGAGATTTTAGGTAAACAAACAGCATGTGTCCAACATCCAGAGACAGTTTGTTTTACATCAAGGGTTAAAAATATGGTGATATTTTGTTCTTTTATTTGGGAATAAGTGAATGAATTTATTTATTTTTTTGGTCACACACATCATGAAAAATAAATTATTTCAACTATTTTCAATCCAGTTGTTAAACATAATTATTTTGCCTATCCTAACTCAACCAAATAATAACCCAAAATAACAGCAACACCAAAGAAACAGAATAAATAATTAATAAAAAAACACAAAACCCCCCACAAAACCCATTACACTCTAAACTGTAATCCTCTTTTTTCCACACTATAATCAATCCTAAATTATTTTACACTATAATCATTTTATATTATAATTTGTAATCATTTTACATTTAAGGCTTTTTTTAAAACTCAAAAGAGAGCAACACAATTTCAACTCATCACTGAGTCTATTCCACAATATGACTCCCAAAACCGAAATCCATCTATATTTTACATTTGTGCTCACTTCACATATTGAATTAATAATCACCTTTTCAGAAGATGTAAAAAAAAGTCATGAGACCTTTATTTCCATGTTTGCATGTGTGAATGTTTGTAATCCTGCAGAACGGCCAATTTTAGTTTGCCATCAAATGTTAACATAGTAATAAGTTTAAATCTTTAAGTGTCTTTTTAAAAGACTCTTTAACTTTAATGCACTTTCTTACATCAATTTGTTTCTTTATTGTGGATTTTATCCTACACGTGATACTTTTATTTATCTGTTTTATATCTGTTTTAATTTATTTTGAACCTGCGAAGTTTGGCAGATGATGCCTCAACATCTATCTATCTATCTGTAAAGTAATGTAAATTTTAAAAAAATGTGCATGAAGCTGATTAGGATTTCTAAAACGCTGCACAAGCTAATTTGTTGTGTTTGCATGCAGAACATTTCAAGAGGATTGATTTACATAACTAAATTTTTCCCAACATTTACTGCTGATCCTTTCGCACAACATGGCCTCTTCAGCTGTTTCCCGGCAGTTTCTGCAAAGCACAGATACGTTACATTTGTACTTAATATGTATCATGTTGACATTTGAAACATCTCAACATCTGGAGATGGATACGGATGGATTGTGCAGAGTTTTGACATCCGTGTGCGCGGCTGTGGCTCAGGAGGTGGAGCCGGTCGATGACGATTTGATCTCTGGTTCTTCCACTCGGCATGTCGAAATATCCTCGGGCAAGATATTGAACCACAGATTGCTTCAGATGGCTGTGCTGTCGGTGTGTGATTGTGAACAAATGTGTAAAACAAACCGAGTAGCGGGTGGCACCTTGTACGGTAGCCTCGGCCAGCGGTGTGCGGATGTGTGTGAATGGGGGACTTTGACATCTTGCGCAAAGATGCTTAAGACGTCGAACAACTAGAAAAGCGCTACACAAGCAAGTCCACGTACCATCCATGGTTTATGCCAACCCTTTGAAACCTGAGCAGATTGGCTTGATTTCTTTACAAAAGAAAAGCAGTGAGCAATGAAAAAAGAGAATGTCCCAAACATTTGCAAGAAATTAGTAAAAGTATTTAAAAAATTACCTAGAAATTAGTTTAAAAGAAAAAGGTAAGTAGTACAAATAAGCAAGGCAAATAACACATGGAAAAGGGCTTAAATATAATAATTTGAATTAAAGTTATTAATGAATTGATTTTAATTTAGTCTGAAATTTCTCCCTAGCTTTTTACATTTTTTTTAAAAAATAATTTTACTAATTTGCAATTTTTGGAATATTTCTTAACAAGTTGCTTGTTGCCTTTTACGCCTGTGTTTTTCAAATAAATCGCACCAATTTGGTCAGGTTTCAAAGACTGAAAGTCTGAATGCATCACAAAAAAATGATGTCACTCCAGGTTTCAAAGGGTTAATTAGCAAATGTTAGCATGCTAACATGCTAAAGTCAGGGAGTCAACAAGCTGAACATTATCTTCTAAATATCATCTTGTCAATTATGTAAAATCAGTTACAGCTCGAGATAAGATTTTCAGTTTGGACAGAGATCCAGTGTCTCAGTACAGACAGTCCAGTACCATCAGAGCCGTGGGGAACTGGAACCAGTATCCTGTCAGTCTCTGCTGGTGTCACTTGTGTCAGTGCTGCTGGAGTCCAGCGGGGGGCAGCAGAGGCCCTGCACACATTTTAAATTTGTGCATCTTATGTATGAGGCTGCTGCGCCTGAAATCCACTGCAAATGAGCCTAATGAGGCTGACAGGTGCACCTGATTTTATTCTGTCATCTTATTAATTTGGCTGAAAGCTGTTACCGCACCTTTCATTTGGAAAATTCATCTTACTCTAAAATTAACACGTTAAAGTGCGGTTTACAAATACAGAAAAAAACTACAACTAGTTTTATTATGTGAAGTTATGAAATTTCTTGTGATGCTCAGGGACTGTTTGTTATTTATGAGAGGGAAGGAGGTGGTGCAAAAAGGACGAGGCATGTCAAATAATTTTTCTGGACTGGGGACGGACTTTTTTTCATTTTGGCTTTACGGCTGTAAAGTAGATTAACGGCTGTGTTTTGTATTTGTTTTAGAGCTGATTTTTAAAGAGAACATGCCTGTCAAACCTGCGGGCCTGTGCGTTTGGAGGCCATTTTTAAAATTGCAAAAGTACGCCATTTATTGAAGCCATAAAGTGTAAAAACATAATTTATTTTATTTTCCTCCTAAGATAAATTCTGCCGGTCCTTGGAGACATAAAAAAGGGCTTCAAATAGTGATATTTCATCAAATTATTTTACGTCTCTTTTGAAATTTGGCCAAAAATGAGCCATTTTCACAAACTAACCACCATTCAAGAACAAGAGTTAAAAAAAAAACTAGGCTTTATTTTCAACAGCTGTATTTCATCTTCACCATTTATCTTTCAAACATCGAAGTTTAAAAAATGTTATACTAATTTATGGTGGGGGGGGGGTTGTGCATTTTCTTCAAGTCATTCAGGGAGGCTCAAGGAAAAGTATTTGTAGCTTTGGGGAGGGTGCCAAAAAAAAGTCACACCCCAGCCACCCCCTCCTCTCATAAATAAAGAACAGTCCCTTAAAAACAATAAAATGCATTTTATTTTTAAATCAACAGTGACAAATCTCTTTACAAACAATGATCACTATGTTATGTTTCGTCGTTTTTCTTTTTGAAATACAGTATTTTCTACTCTTGATTTTTTTGGTAAATTAGGATAATTAACCCTTTAATTACAATCACATCTACCGGCCGAAGTTTCATTTCAAAACTTCTGTCTCATGCAATAAATTACAAAGTAAAACTTGATTCCCTCAGCAGCTGTATTCCCCCCATCAGTTACTTTCTTTGCAAAAGTTACATTTTGTAAAAAAAAAACCAAAAAAAAATTCTTTACGACACTGAGAAATGAATTTGGGTTGTATATTTTTTCTCTCTGGACAGGATGAGGGCTTTGGTGAGTCCAGCTGGGCCATAAAACCACTTTAACATGCAGCTATAAACTCAAGCAGACCTAATTAGAAAGTTGACTCAGATGAGACACGCTGTTACAGTCTCGCCCCATTGGTCCCCGGGGCCCGTCCGTCAGAGAGGTGACGTAATGCTGTCTGGCTCTGTCGACCCACACACACACAAACACACACACACACACACACACACACACACACACACACAAAACACACTAATATTTGATGTTTTGAGTCAGCTTTTATAGCACTTCTGGGATTATTAAAGTTTAAAAAGTTATATCTGGAGACATTGTTATTCAAGTTCTTAATGTGTTTTTGCCCGCATGTCAATCAAGCATGTTCAACTGACATGTGAAGGGGGGCTCATATTTTGGCAACATATTTTGAGTGACAGCCTAATATGCCGTGTTTTCATGTTTCATGTTACAAGACAAAGCGACACTGAAGAAAAACGAGGGCGAACAAAGTAAGCAGACACTTGTGGAAGGTTTTCACTGTGAAGCTGCTGCAGACTGTGAGATATTTGCAGTCATGCGTTTCGTGCAGCTTAACTCTGCAATATGGATCTCACTAAACTTCAGTCCGACATCAAGTCTGATGTATGCAGACTGCGATGACATCGCCTACAGTCTCGCAGGCTACGATGTACGTCTATCAGTGTCAGTACGCAAGAAAAACGTCATCGGTGTGCGTCATCCATCTAGCGAAAAATGTAAACAAACGTGAATCGAGCCTTTGCCACAGTGGCATTCAGGTGTGTCAAAAGAAGAAGAGGAAGACGAATGTGGACACGGTTGTGTTTGGGGAAAAGAGGCCAACTTGGCCAATTTTGTAACGAGAGCTCGAAGTATTTATCAGCATCTACGAGCATTTAGCAGAGTCGTGCTGATCAGTGCGTCATTTCACGCTGCGTTTCTATTGGTTGGTTAGTAGATCTACAGTAGGTGGTAACAGCATTCACACAGTGAGATTCTCATCCAAAATTTCTGACTAAAGGCTGGTTTTCGTTACAAATTTGCACAAAACTTAAGCGATATTTTGGAAATGTCGATAAAACAGAATAATGAGATGACTGCGTTTTCTTTGGGTGATGACGTCTCCTCCATAACTTTCCAGGAAGCATGGCGATGGATGTTTAAAACATTAGCAGGTTTATTTTTATTGCAGCCACCGCACTAACCGTCACCACCGTTATTATTTCTGATTGAAGGCGACGTAGGCGTGTTGTGCGAGCGATAACGGAAAGGCGAGCTCCTGATGTGTGAGTGGCCATATATGAGGAATTTCTCGGAGGTGATAGCCCACCTACTGAAACACTGCACTGTGCCATCCTCTGAACGTTTTGATTTAATTAGATTTTTGTTTATTTCAAACATGTAAAAAAGGAAATAAAGAAAATATTACACAAAACAGACTGACAAAAAACAAAGTAATAATTACAGTGAAAAACACAGAGCACAAGAAATGGACAAATACATAATGACTTTCTTTATTTTTATATTTGAAAAGGAGCGACAAGAAGTGAAAACTTATGAAATCCCACCTCCTCCCTCTAAGCCATTGAATTTTAATTAACTAGCTGTCTCATTATTTAAACGTATACTATAAATAATTGGCCTACGTTACCTACAAGCTGCAATAATGTTTTAAAGAAAACATTTAAATCTAATATTCAAAGAACCTTTTAAGGATGTTTAGCATTTCAAATAGTGTTCCTGTTAAATAATGGCAAAATTTTGATGATGTTGAGAGGTGAGAAATCATAGAATGATCTTTTTTATAAAACGTTCCCTCAATATTACATGAGAACAAAGGAAGAACATTTTCAAAGCAACATTCAAAAAATGTTTTCGGGATGTTATTGAGGCCTGTGTAATGAGATATGTTAAAAAAAAAACCCAAAAAACAACAACATGTTTATAAAAAATGTTACCCTGACTTTAAGAATAACATTCTGGGAACTAAAAGAAAACTTGCCACTGAAAACATTAATCAAACATTGCACTGTGATATTCTCAGAACGATGGCACCCCTGCCATCATGCATTTCGTGCACTTTTTGCTTCGGGGAAGGTTAAAATAAAAAAAAAAAAAACGTCATACCTCTGCCACTCCTCTCTGATAAATAGAGAACAGTCCCTTATAATAATACATTTTACAGTTTATTTCTTTTTATAGATGAATGTAAAACTGTTACCAATTTGTCTTCTTGGTACATTTTCATGCCCAAGGTCTTACACAAGTCCTGTAGAGCAAATTTGTGAATTTGGTCCTAAATAGCCTAATAAATCTGACTTTTTAAAAAATCTGCTGTTATATTTTTCTCTCTGTGTGCTTTGTGATGTGCCAAAAGAGCAAGTGGAGATTGGAAATGAGAGACAGACAGACAGACAGACAGACAGTGTCACCGGCGGAGAGAGAGAGGGAGGTGGGGGAGAGACACTGAGAAATCCCTGGAGACAGACAGAGACAGAGACACAGAGAGAAACAGACAGGAGCAGACACACGTCCGTTAGCAGTTGAGTCGCCGGTCACTCGGCTGAAAACACGGAACCGCTGAGCCCGATTTCTACCGGACATTTCAACTTAAAATACAGAAAAACTACATTTAACGGCTGTACCGACACTCGCACGGTACGCCGACAGAGAAATAGTCGGAGGAAGAGGAGGAGGAACCGGAGAGAGGAGGAGGAGAGAGCCGAGACAGGAGGAGGACGGACGGACCGGAGGGGAAGGAGAGGAGGCTGGAGAGAAAACAGAAAAGGGAGGATTTTTTGGGGGGAGTTTGGTGTGTCCTTTTTTTTGTTTTTAAGACTCCTCTCCTTCTTTCCAGCCTTTCCCCTCGTCCTCCTCTTCTGGAGCATTAATGTCCGTTTTTAGGAGGCTTTAAATGTTGAACTTGATGGGTGTTTTAAACGCCACCGCCGCCAATGTCTCCTGTACTTGTAACTGCAAGCGCTACACCTCCCTCCAGAGCATGGAAATCAGTGAGTAACTTCATGACTTTCTACGTTGAGAAATCACTGACTTTAACTCGAGCTGTGTGTTAATCGTGACTCTGACTCTTCACACTCCATATTTTTGGTTAAAAATGAAACTGAGGTTATTTATGTGTCATCGGCTTATATTTACACCTCCTCACAGGCACAAAAAGGAGATAATTAGCTTTATTTGATAGTTTTTTGAGTGTTAGCGGTCACTGTTTGTCATGTGGGATGTTGGGTTGTGTTTCAGTGACATGAATTTGTCTTTCTACCTCACAAAATGTGCTCACACTCTGATTTTGAAGCGTTTTACTGTGACTTAATGTGTGTAGGTTGACTTTGTGTTTACATGTTGCGGCGTGTGAAACTTAAGTTAGCCAAATCGCTAGCCTAATTAAAAGATTCTCCTCCGTGAACCTTTAACCTGATTAACAACTCGCTGAGGTTGAACTTGAACCAAAAACCGTAAGCTTCTCATCTCTTTCCACATAGCCGAACTGATTAAATTGATTATGTTGTTTAATGTATGTTATTTTAAGGCTTTTTGAGCCGTTTTGTTCGCCACGGAAGCTAATTTTGACAAAATGTGTGATTTTTTCTGTGGAGTTTCGTGGCAGTTGCCGCTCTTGATTTTGCTTCATTTTGAAACAAATCTGCCTCTTCAGTGGGGGTTTTAACGGTAAAATACGACCTCACGCGTGTTCAGAGTGTTATGAAGTTACAGCAGAGGACATTAAAAGCTGGATTTTGCGTGAAAATGAGGTTTTGTTCGGTGGGAAAAGGGGGGAGCTGGAAGTTTTGTCGCCGCTTCGTCATTCGAGTAAAGCCAGACGTCTGTCTAGCCGTCTGCCCTACGTGCGCGCACGTGTGTCTGTGCGCGCGTGCACGTTCATGTGTGTGGTCGTATCCGGGAAATCCCTGTGTTTATGTGTGTGTGTGTGTATATGTTTACATATGAGTTTGCTTTCATGTGTTGTTTGGTAAAGCATTAAAACATCCCGGGTTAGTGGCTCTACCCTCACTGGGGACTCCCATGTTGTTAATGTACACAGTCATAATACTGAAAGGTCATAGATGAAAGCTGTGTGTGTGTGTGTGTGTGTGTGTGTGTGTGTGTGTGTCCAGCTGAGGTCACCAGCACGGCTGACTCACAGCTGAAAGCAGGCAGGATTCAACCGTTTGGACAAGACGATGCACATGCGTCAGAAAATGGTCAGCATAAATCTTTCCCAGTTTCCCCAGTCCAGCCAGTTCAGGGTATTAAGTTCAGATGTCTTGTTTTGTCTGAGCAGCAGCCCCAAATCCAAAGATAGTCAGTTTACAGTCATAGAAGACAAAGAAAACCAGCAAATATTCACATCGGAGAGGCTGGAACCAGAGAAAGAATGAATACGAACTAGCAGTAACACTAGAAGAGCTAAAATTCATTCATTCAACCTTTGTTTAAATCTTGAGGAATCATTGAGGGCATAAGCTCTCATTTTTGATGTCAAGAGCACAGAAAACACAAAATGCAATGAAAACACAAAGAACAAACAACAGACCAAACACCATTAAAACCAGTTTCATTTAAAAGCGGAGTAATTAATAAAAATGACCAGTCCAGTTAACCACTTTCAGCACGAAAGTCACACAATAACACAAACTAACTGATTGAAGCAGTGGTACACCAGCAGCTCCTGGTTTAAGCGGATGGAATCTGGATGGCAAGAAAAACAATACAATGACTTCAGGTTTTTATTGGGAATCGCTGTGAAACAGAAAGCTAAAGCAGTGAAAATAGTCCAAATATAGCACAGACTTAGACTGATATTGATTTTTTAAGTGGCTGAAGTACATTTTGTTGTTGCCTCTGTCCGCGGCAGTACATTGCTTTGCTTCGGTGTCGGTACTCCTGCCTGCTTCTCCAAACAGGGTACACTAACCGACATCTACTGCAAGTAATACACTGACTATGAAATAGTAATCATACAACCAAACTTCAAAAACTCCAAATTTCCCAGAAGTAGCACTGCTACTTCAAATCTACTAATAATCCCACAAAACCGTTGTTACTCCAACGTTTACTGCTCCAACTCAGTAAAGCATCTGCATGGGACAAATGTCACTTTAAGTAGCCTGCATGGCAAAAACATGACGGATGACACCAGCGAGAACCTTTCCCACACATGATTAGAGGGGCACATTACTCACCGTGTTCTCAACCATCGTTTCTTCCAAATCTAAAAGTGGAAAGTCAGAACAAGCCAGTCAAAATATCAACTAAACCATCCAAGAAAATCAGTTTCTAAATAAATCTTAGGTGGGAGAAAAAAGGCCACGGAGTCACTGAATCATGCTTCTTTTTAAAGTCTGCAACAAATTGTTTTTCACGAGGTTTGGGGATTTTTAGGAGACTGTGTTGCGTCGTCATTTTGATACTCTTTTTAATTCAATGATTGGTTGATATGTAATCAGGCGGAGGTCATCTCTGTGCGCATGTTTTCCAGTCTTGAATTGTGTCGTTTAAACTGAACTCACACAAAGCGGTTTGACTTTTTGACCTAAACAGTTTCAGGTTAGAGCTGCAGCTGTTAGTAGATACATTGATACGCATCATCAGTCGTCTTTTAGGATGATTTGTGGCTTGTTTGGGCAAAACGAGACATTTAAAAATGTTGGTCTTCAAGAAACAGAAATTTTTTTAACTAGTTAATGAGGCCGATAACCAAAATTTGGAACCGATATGCATTTACAATAAAGATGAAAATCTTTGTCAATATTTATAATTTGGAATATATTAAATTCCGAAACAAAACTTTGTTTAAATGCCTTTAGAAATTGTTTAAACCGAAATGTTCAACATCATATACAGAAAGTTCCCAGCAACTTTTTAAAAAAACAGTCAAGTTAAATTTTAAATAAGAAAATGAATAAATATAAATAACTCCCTGAGGTTTTACAGAATAAAAGTTCCTCCGATGCTTTTATAATTATTATTTTTATTGGCGATCATTAAAATAGAACACAGATGCAGATAATCGACAAAATGTCGGCCCCGATGATCGACCAGGCTGATAATCTGTTGCTCCTTACTGCTGATCAATTGATAAAGAAAGTTTAACCTGCGGTCTGGTTCAGTTTATTATCATATGACAAAAGAAGCATCAAATCTTCACAATTGAGAGGCTGTAAACTGAGAATATTTGGCTTTTTTGTGTAAGTATGCCCGCGTCTTAACCGATTTAATGTTGAAAGCTGTAGCAGCAGTAATAGCAATCAATCAGAGAAATAACGATGGTTTCCTGGACTGGAAACAGAAAGACAAGATAAGAATGCAGCCAGACAGACACACAATTCCTCTGTCGGAGAGCAGACGTGGTGTTTAGTCTGAAGGCACAGGGAGGGAAACAGATAAACCAAAGGAGGAGAGAGAGAGGACCGCAGAGACAGCAGAGAGAGAAGGGAGGGAGAAAAATATGTCAAAACTTTAGAAACAAGGAACAAGGTGTCAGCAAAAGAGAACTTTTGAAATAAGTGAAAATAGAGAGAGAGAAGCACTGTGGTGAACTGAAAATCGTGTAGGAGTCGATAGAAACCTGGTATGGAGGCTGAAACTAATGATGCACTGGCCTTTATTTATAAAAACAAGATTATGTTTAAGGCGTTTCAGCTGTACTGGACTTTAAGCAGTGGAGTGCGACAGCAAAGATGAAAGACGCAGCGGAGGAAAGTATAACACGGGATAATCCACGTTATACACTTGAGATGTGGTGATCAAAGGACGATGTAGACACGATAGAAAAAGCAGGGTTTCCCTGAGTCTTTGCTTCAAGTTAAAAATAGACCAGTATCTGGGAAAAATGCAGCCGTCTGATATGGGATTGAAAGTGAGACCCGATGAACAACAAAAAATACGAATTATTTGTCAGACGCATTTCTTATTCAAGAATCTGAAACAAAATATCTACAGCTGTTTTATAGCAAATATATCACTTTGCAAAAACATGATAGCAACTCAAAAGGAAAAGGCTCCTTCAGAAATGCTGTTGTATATTAAAGGCCTCATTTCCAGGTTCATACTTCTATTTTGGGTTTCTAATAGGTCATTTTACACAATTTAATGTTCGAAAAACCTCTATTTTTTTCCATACAGTCTACTTAAATGTGCCTGTATTCACCCTCCGTCTTGAAACGCTCTGTTGTAGCGCCTGTCTCTTTAAGCCCCCCTCCCGAAAAAGCCTAATCTGCTCTGATTGGTCAGTGTTTCTTGGCGTCTCTTCGTCATCATTTCAGCCGGGGAAAGACTATAACGTCAGTCTACCGCCACTTTCTATCTTTCTCTGAGATTGCATTTCTTGACAAAAGCTTGGGTCCATGTTTACTTCCTGTCAGCTGATGTTGTACACAAACACCCTTCTTTTTGTAGCGTCCGAAAGTAGAAATACACCGTCTTGTGATTCCCTGTGGCCCAAGAAGTTTTTCCCAAATACTTACATTGTGAAAATAGCGCTTGTACATCAGTGGAAACATTTTTTTGAGCCTAAAAACCCTGAAAAAATGACTAATGTCACTATCAGGATTTGATCCATACAGCATTAAAAATTACAAATAACATAACAAAAGTGAGCCATGTGATGAGATTATTTTATCCCATTTTACCTCCAAGTTTTGTGCCAAACTGAAGCCGCTCAGCCAGCCAAAGTTAGCCACTTGTCCTCACTCGGCTGTTGTAAGTCTTTAGTGTGTCTGCTCTATGGGCCCAATTTGGAAGATTCGGGTAATTTCGTACCACTGAGGCAGCGTTTTTTGCTTCATCCTCCACTGAGGAACTTTCATAGGATTGATTTAAATTGTGGAGATGTGAAATTGGCAAACTCGTTAATTTCTGTTTTCATATTTAGCTGTTAAAAGATATATAGTTACACACTGTGGTCGTGACTTATTTTATGCACTTTGTGCATAAACTCATGCAAAACTTATTTTAGCCACTTAAAAAAGTCAATATCAGCTAATTGTACACTACATTTGAATATTTGCCAAGCTTTACCTTATGTACTAACCAATAAAGGCTGCAGATGACGAGTAACTACAGTGCTCTGCTGCTGCTTTTGTCGGTGGAGTCTGTTGGCTTTGATATAACTGCTTTAATTCACTGTTGGAAAAGGCCTGTCTGAAAGCAAGGTAAAGTGTAAAAAATATTCTTAAAATAGCGTACACTTACACTGATATTGATTTTTTTGGGGTGTGCCTTTTTTAAAGTGGCTAAAAACGAACAAATTGAGGCAGCGTTTTCTCAGCGCAGTTTGATTTTATGTACGCGATGCAGATATTTTCGAAACATTGTGTTACATTGTACAGTATTTGTGACATCACAACCTCACAATGGTCCTGATGAAAAAGAGCAGTTTCTAAATACAGTCTGTTTATTTCTGTGTCGATCTGATACTTTCACAGTATTCATACAGCAACATTACCTGGTTTATATTTAAAATAGACATTGAAATCTGACTTTTTTTACAACATGCGACCTTTAATATTAGTGCGCACATTCAGCTCATATTAACCTGCTTTTCCAAACACCTGCAGCAGCTGGATTTATGAACACTTTGAAGTCCCTGGATTTAGATAAATTCCCAGACTTGTGAAGGAGCTATGGAGACCCTGACTCACTTGAAACTACCAATCATCTGTCTCTCATCTGGATCTGTGAAGTTGTAATTGTAGGGTTACATATACCTGCTACACCCTCCGACATATAAAAGCGCACACACATTATGCAAAAACACATCTGTTCTGAGCTGCAGACATTGCTAGTCAAAGCACATGACATCAGCATTACTCACAGGCTGGCCGTGTGTGTGTGTGTGTGTGTGTGTGTGTGTGTGTGTGTGTGTGTGTGTGTGTGTGTGTGTGTGTGTGTGTGTGTGGGCGCGTGCGTGCGTGCGTGCATGCGGTGAAGTCATCGCTTGTATCAGTTCTTAAGAATCATTTCCTACCAGCAGCTTGGTTTCCCTGTACATTTGTTACTACATGTCTGGCAGTCCTGACATCAAAACACCTCCTCAGTCTGTCTCCATAGCCAACGAAAATGTTGTCTGAGTGTGTGTGTGTGTGTGTGTGAGTTCAGCTGGAGGGTAGCGGTATTTATTTTGATTATTGAATTCGAGGAAAAGAGTCAGAGTGTTCCTGAAGTGAACAGGAGGTGACTGCAGCGTCTGGCACAGCGAGGACACACTGTGACTGGACGTCTTCTCTGGTTAACACACATTCCTGTTAACTGTAAAGTCACAAGTTTGATCCCGGACACACTGAAGCCCTGCCCGACAGCTCTTTACTTGTAGATGAGGGTGTCTTGTATTTCAGTTTGAATACTGAAACCATAAAACTCCTTATCAAATTCATAACTGTCTAGATTAATAGACAACGCTACATGAAAGAGCTAAAAATGCTTCTTTTTTGAATTTTTGGGTGACCTGTCCCTTTAAGTTAAAAAACAGATAAAAGCTTCATATGAGATTGTATTTTTGGGCAGAAACAATTAACAGCACATAGATTCAACCTGAAAATAAAGATGTTGAGAAGACATTATCAGACAGAGTGGTGCAATCTTTGGCCGAGTGCAGACAGCGGCTTGCAGAGAGCGCTTAACTGCCAAGTTTCACTGAAACCTTTTGGCAGGTGACACAGAGCATTAATGTTAATTAATTACAGCTAGAGTAACACCAGCAAGTCAGTGCCGGCTAAAAATGAAAAGCCTGCTTACCTGAATGTTTTTCACATTGCTAACAAAAGAGAACAAGAATAAATAAGATTGGTGAGCCTCAGAGCTGAAGGAATCCACATATTTTTAAATACATCCGGTGGAAACAACTGTACTGTAGTTTGAGATGTGATTTTATCTGTAACATTTTTTTGTTGCGGAAATTATTTTCTAAACATATGTGGAATTCCTAGCTAATGTTTTTATCTGTTCGGACGTCTCAGAGAGCACATCATGCACTCCAACATTATATACAAATTTAAAAGCACCAGCAGTCAACAGCAGTCACTGTATTTTTAGCTTGAACAAAAGTCACTCTTACATCTTTGTGACTGTCATGTGTCACTCTGTCATTGTCATGTGTCACAAACATCACTCTCCGCATCCTGTTAAAGCGGCAGCTCCCGTGTGACACAGAGATGATGTTTACTAATCAGTGTAAAAATAAGAACAGCAGATTTTTCTCATCCACCTCCACTTTTGACAGTGTAACTGTGGTGCAAGACTACATCCTGAGGCATTCAGCTCCGTCTTTGATCACTCAAACTGTAATAGCCGTACCAGAATCGACTTTTATACTATTTCAATGTGCTGTCACTGGAGCTTAGCTGCAACAGCGTGAGCGAGGAGACACAACAATGGAAAGAAAAACAGAGTTGAGAAAACACATTAAATTAGGCACACGCTGTAACTGAACGGCGTTGAAAGATTTGTTTGTTTGTTCTGCTTTTTTTGGCAGTATTGTCAGTTTATATTAGAGTCTGTTGCTATAGATTAGTACCAGGTATTTAACATCAGATTTTAGGGGTTTTTAAGGTTTGACTGTGGTTTAGTGTTGGAACAACTATACAGAGCTTTTATGTTTAAGTAAAAGTGGCAATACTACAATGTAAAAATACTAACTAAGTAAATGTCCTGCTTCCAAATTGTACTCAAGTACAAAAGTATTAGCATTAAAATATAATTTTATTTTATTGTATTTATTTTATGGCTTTTGTCAGTTAATAGTTAGTTTTTATTTCTGTAAGACACCATCACAATACAAAGCTACATCATCTTCCAGTGTAACAGATATCAGCTAAAAATAAAGACAATAAAAAATACATAAGATAAATTAAGTTTTTTAATAATATATGACCGCTATTCTTCGAAAAAAAGAATTGCACAGTGAAAAATAAATTTCACAAATGTTACAAATCTACAGTTTATCATAATAGAGCTTGTTTATATATATATATATATGATGATAAATACGCAGACCTGGTCGAAGAGTGCAGAGAAAGCGGATGGCAAGCAAGGACGTACCCGGTGGAGGTGGGAGTCAGGGGCTTTGTTGGCAGCTCCATGCCACGCCTGCTTAGAGACGTGGGACTACGGGGAGCAAGGCTGAGCAAAGCCACCAAAGAACTGTCGGAGGAAGCAGAGAAAGCAAGCCACTGGCTCTGGCTGAGACGACGAGACAAGTCTTGGGGGGGAACATCAACATAGGTTGAGCTGCAGGGGGTGTCAGGGAGACGTCCCTGTACACGGCCCCGCCACTGGGAGATGTTCTGGGTTAAGGGGCGAAACGTCAGTGAGCAGTGGTCCCCAGCTGAAGACCCTGCGGCTCAACCTGTTCTTGGTATGCGGTCAGGTCTAGGCCTGGCTCAGGGAAGCGGACGCCCCTGCCATGCACAAGTCCTCCTTTGGCACCGTTGGAGGTGCGCCAGGCTTAAGGCCAAGCGGATATACCATCACCCCGTATGTAATAATGTGTGTGTGTGTGACTTAAACTCCTCAAACTGCTGCTGAGGAAAAGCTGTGAAGTAGAAAGTAAAATATTTGCCTCCAAAAGTAATAAGTAGCATAAAAATGGAAGTACAAGTTCCTCAGAAAGTACTTGTGGTACATTCCACCACTGGACTTCAGGGAGAGATTTCGAAACAAATCCATGCGGTAACTCAACGCTCCGAAAACAAAACTAAAAAGTGAAAAAAAAAGTTTAATTTTGTCATATTTTTCAAACATGGCCAACAGTTATTAGGCGGTGTTTGTGTTTCTTGTTTTTGTCTTCTAGTTCTCATTGACTGGATTTCTTTCCTTTCTTTCTGTCTGTCTCTGTCTCTGCGTCTTTTTCTCTCTCACTCAGTGAATCATGGAAATTAAATGATTGAGTCTGTTCTGGCTGAACTCCTAGACTTATTATGTAAACCTCTCTGTCTGGCTGTCTCAGTGCTCCGCGAGTGTGTGAGAGTGTGTGTCAGCGTGCACGTGTTAGTCTGTGCTTGTCTATTAATTTCCTGTCTGCGTGTGTGATGTTGTGAGGGAGGATTTGTTAAAATTATATAAAAAATTCTCTTCTACATTTGCCTTTTCTTGCGGTTAAGAAGAGCAGTAGATATAAAGTGTGTTCACAGACGCCTGTGTGGATCAAACTCTGCCTTTTGTGTTTCGTTTTTGTTTCTTGATTGACAGCTGGCATCGTCCCAGAGCCAGAATCGCTTTAATCCTCGTGTACGATAAACAGACAGTAATTTGTCTCGGAAGAAATGATTTATCCACCGAAAGTCGTCTCAGCTGCCTTCTCTTTGTTTCGT
This sequence comes from Plectropomus leopardus, assembly GCF_026936395.1. Lineage (NCBI taxonomy): Eukaryota > Metazoa > Chordata > Actinopteri > Perciformes > Serranidae > Plectropomus > Plectropomus leopardus. Next base: position 38,992,404 of record NC_142177.1, read on the forward strand.
ACATTTCATTTACCACATGACACTGGGAGCTGCCCAGTTCAGCCACATTTTCAGTGGAGCTATTGATGCAGGGAAGAACATTTCCAGACGAATGTCCCTGTTAAGTTGTTTGAGTCTGTGCGTTGACAAAACTAAAAAGACAATCTGTAGCTTTAATTACTTTACTTTTAAATTCTGGGTCAACTTTGAATGAACCCAGCAACTTATGCCTACGCTACAAGACTTTGAAAAGACTTTTTAAAGATGGGAGTCTGGCATCTGAAGGCAATGTGAGTTTTTAGTCACACTGTAAGATTTTGAGAAGACTGGGAAACTTACAGGGTCACTATTTGCAAGAGTACAATACGATTCCTTTTGATCTTATTTCCTGTCCTGCTCCTGGTGGAAAATATTAAACCAAACTCCATGCAAGAAATATGAAATAAAATCTAAAACTCTAGAAACAAAAGATAAAAGTTGTTGCGTGTCGACAGTATTTTTGTCAATTTGGCATCAATATAATACATTAAGACAGGTTGTGTTTGTGTACAAACTTTTTTGGAATTCATCACCTCAACTCGCTACCAGCTAAAACTGAGGAATGAGACGGCTTTCAAAAATTAAGATTTCTCACTAAAATAGGTGCTGGTTTCGTGGATCAGATATCAACAGGTTGTCCTCTCTCTGAATTTGGACATTTGGATGTTTTTGTTTTGGCCGATGGTCTGTGAATTCAGCTCAGGTGAAACTCATCATGACTCCTCTTCCTCGGCAGCAGTTTTAGGAGTCACAGGTTGGATAATGGTTGATCAGATCAGATCAGATTGATGGATGGATGAGGGAGCAGCTGCTGTAGATGCGAGCAAAAACTTTTAGACCCAGTACAATGAACAGTTAAGTTTCACTGCGTCTGGTGTTCTGCTGCTCCGCCTGTGCCCAGAGTACTCTCTCTTAATGGCATATATATATATTCCAAAAACACTTCCTATAAATGATCCAGCTCCAAAAGTCAAAAATCTATTTGCGGCGGCAGATGTTTTAATCATGTGGACTACATGGACTGTGTCGCCTCAGCTTTCCGTCAGCCTCTGTTTGTCAGCTGCTCTGTTTTAGTGGTAGGAGACTGTGAGAATGAAAGACAAACTGTGACAGAAATTAAGATTTCTCACTAAAAAGAGAGAGTGCTTATTGTTGGATGAAATACACATCAATAACTTATTCACTCAACAACTCCACCAGTTTCTCCTCATTTTTCACAGCATATGAAAACCAAGACTTGATCATGTGTTTGCGTCTCCTACCAGGTTTGTTGTTTCCTGTTTGGTGCTGGAGAGATTGCTGCTATTTATTGTTGTTGACAATGTAAACATCAGTGAACTTCATCATTTGCATGAGTCAAGACTGTAAATGATAATATTACAGGGTTGATCTGAGAAAAAGACAGTTTTAAGACAGTTCAGACCACTTTTATGACCACCAATGATTTTATCATTTTTAAGTTTATATTGCTGTTTTGTTGCCTGGTTTCTTCTTCTCTGCATTGGCAGCAGAGGCTCATGGGAGTTGTAGTACTTCAAACCATCCACCATGCGAAACAGACAGAAATACCAGATTTCTCAGAAACAATGTCTTGTTTTTCTACGTTCAATAACTCTGAATATATCCTTAAAAGAAACATTTAACTGGGAATATATCTTTGCATTTTTATGCTGTTTTGAATTTCTTTTCACCATCTTTTCCTCCCGTTAAGCTCCGTCTTGACCTCCTTCCTTCCTTGCTCACGTCCTTGCTTCCTTCCTTTATTCTTTGCCTCCTTCATGCCTTCCATTCAACCTCTCAGCTGCTCTTTGTTTCTCGGTCTAGACACCAATAACACTCACAGAGAAACCAAAAAGAAGTAATCATCGGGGTCTCACCATGCATATATGTAGATGAATGCAGCCTGTGCGTCTAGGGGTCAAGGTCATCGTCACTTTGGGGGTTGTGTGTTTGTGTGTGTGTGTGTGCTCTCTGCATATAATCTGCATACAAGACAGTGTTCAGCTGAGGCCCTTGTGGTCTGTTGGACTCGTATTGTCCCATTAATTAGTCTGAAGTCAGAGCCGGCCCTATATGTCTGTCTCGCAGTGTGAATAAATCCATACAGAGACTGTCTGAAGACCAAGAGGCTGCGCTATAAATAAAGGCAGTGGCTGGCTGCCTGCTATATGCATAGAGCATCATAAGACAATGTGTAAAAGGTCGTCTCTTGTTTTTCATTAATTGGTCTAAATCAGAAAAAAACCCAGTATGGCTGTCTGGTCTTTTAAATAGTCCAATTGTAGTCTGTTTACACAGTTCAGAACAACTGTGTCCTATCTGTCATTAATTAGTCTGGCCCAGGGGAGGCTGGGGTAGAATTGTGTGTTTTAAGTGTCTTTTGGCTTTTTTTAATTAGTCTGGTCTGTAATGCTTGGAGTCACCTGTTAATGTGTAATAGATTGTGGATGTAAGGTTGTCTGAGGTTTTACAACAGAGTGCCGAAGGGATGACGTTTTTTCGTCTTCTTAAAATTTCATTAAGACATTTTCCAGGCCTGGAAAAGTCAGGGAAATAGTGAAAACCAATGAAAGTTTCTAAAAGGTCATGGAATTTGGTTGTGTATCATGAAATTGTTGAATTGAAAACATAACACAACATGTAACATAACAGCAATTTTTTTCTTAAGATGTCAACTTATTATTGCAGTGTTTGTGATGTCTTTTTTTTTTTTTTTAACCAAAACCTAATTCACAAAACAATCACTCCAAGATGAGTTAAAATACTTAACTCAAAAATACTAACTCATGCCCAGGTTTTGGGACTAATTTAAGACACACTATTCATCCATCTGCAACTATTTTGACAAGAGATTTATCATTGAACTTTCAGCTCAAGGAAACTGAATTTTACCTGCTTCTGTTTGTCACTGCAGTTAGTTGTTTAAAATAGTTTAAAAATAGTTTGTTTAAAAGAGAGTGTGCGTTATCCAGTCTGAGCCAGAGAAAGCAGCTATTTGGCCTTAACATTTAAATAAAATGTGCAGACCAGAATGTGTCGCTGCACAGTTTTGTGTTTGAAGTAGCTGGAGAAACGATGCCTGAAAGGAGAAGCTGTGAGGTGTTGAAGTCGTTGATTTCTAAGTAAATTAAGCAGTTTGTTTGTGCTGCAGAATTAAATTGAAGAGCACCTGGACTTTTCTTTTTTTTTTTCTGGTGGTAACTTTCCACAGACGGTTTCTTTTCAATTAACTTATTTTGAATGTTTTCATGTGAAAGTTGCAGGGTGATTTTAGGTAAGGTACAAACAAATGTTGCCTTTAAGCTCTAATACATATCCATTTAAATGTCATCGTATGCCAGATGAAGATGTCCTGTATGCTGATACAGATCCTTAAAAAGTCTAATAAGTCATTTATTGGTATTAAAATGATTTACATAAATCTTTCAAAAGTCTTAAAAAATGCCAAGAAATGGGAAAAAAAGTCTTAAAAAGTCTTAAATCCTTTTTGCCTTAAACTGTAGGAACCGTGTGATAAGAAGCACTTCTCCAAACGGTCACTCGTGATTCAGTGTATAATTGCTATTAAGAATTCAGATATTCAGATGTATGTATGCAAATGCTTGTTGTGTCGATGCAGGATTTTTGTTTGCATATGAAACCAGCGTGGCGGTGCATCTGCAGGCGGGGGGGGTGAAGTGAGGCAGTCTGGGTGTCTGGGAGGGCAGAGGTGAAGGGTCAGGTCATGAGAGGCGGGAGGGGGGAGGGTTAGAGGTTCACTTTCAGCCGGGGCTGGTTTTGGAAGTGCATGTGTGAATTAGTAATATTTCACTACAGTTTACTTCTGATTTTTATTGATAACCTTCATTTTAATTATTTTGGGCTTATTATCTCATTGTGCAAAAAAACGAAACGACACAAGTCTTTGACCCTTCATGGTTTAAACTCACTGATTTTATTGATTTCATTGATTAGTTCAGTTCAATATTCTTGTTTTATTGATTACAAACATATAAAGGTGTGTGTATGAGACTGTTAATGAGGTGTTACTGATGTATTTGTCACTTTAAAGTCATTACCTCCTCACAATTTTGACAGTTCATAATATATTCAGAAACTGAAAGATTAAGAGCTGATTTATCATCAATATCCTGATAAGAAGGATGTTATCAGTCAGAAAAGACTTAGTTTCACAGGCTTCAAATATGCAAAATATGCACATTAAATTTACATCTTTATAGTTCTTGGCATAGTTCTAAAAAACATTAGTTTAGGAATAGAAATTTAGAAAGCCAAATTTTTCCATAAATTACTGATAGAAAACAATTTTGACAATTTATTTGTCAACATCTTTAACTCGTTGTGTGGCACCTGTACGTGGAGGCTGATGAAACAGCTAAAAAAAACACTTGAAGTTGCAATATTATAAAATATGTCTTCTTAGGAAAGTTAATAATTATTTTCAAATACATATATATATATATATATATATGTATAATATATATATATATATATATATATGTATAATATACTAAATGTCCTTATATCTGCTTACAACTGCATTATAGTGATTTATAAACACTGAATGCATACAGATAGGAAATTGCAATGTTATATAATGCAGTTTCCTGGAAATTGCATGTTTAGTAAATTAAGAAAAATATTTTTTTAAAAGCAAGGGAAAATTTTCCAGTGCACTACATTATGATTAATGTTAATATTAATTTATCAAAATCATATTTTTTAAATATCATTACTGAATTGTTATATTTTAGGCATTTTTTCAGGTCATTTGCTACTTTTGTTTCTTTGCTTTTTTGAAAAAACTTTTGTTTTTGTGCTAATTTTCAGGATAGTTTTGTGACTTTTTATTCATTTTTTGCTCAATTTGGGGTCATTTCTTCTTGCTCATTTTTTAAAAAGGCATAACTGAATGTGAGATGATACAGAGTCACGAGAGTAATGCTGGCAAGTTTTAGACACAGCGACATACATATGTTGTTCTTTAAATATCGTATATGTGCAGCTTACATCACGGCCGGAGACCTCAGTCAGTCAGCTGGTCTGGTTCTGACTGCAGACAGAGTCTAGACAATACACACTTGAGTCTGCAAACCAAACCCACACACTCTCAACCCCCCAACACATGACACTGGCGTTCATGACCGTGGGCTCGACCCCAACACACACACACACACTCAGACTTGTAGGGAGGACTGTGTCTGCCTCACTTTGCCCTCTGGCCCAAAGGAAACAGCTGGGACCACAACATTTGCATCCACACACACATACACACACACACACACACACACACACACAGACGACACGCTGACCCCACCTCTCTGTTTATATTACTGAAAATTATCATTCAGCTATTCTAAAACACAGACACAATGCACAAGAAATTGTTATTATGAACACCCAGCTCCACCTCCACAACAACAACCCTCTATCACAAACACTCTCTCTCACACACACGCACACGCACACACACACACACACACACACACACACACACACACACACACACACAGGGTAGACTGCAGTGTGTCTAGACAAAGCAGCAGGCTAGATTATCACACAAACAGTACACATCAAAATATCGTTTTATCACAGTAATGCTGTCTGTTAAAGTCCTGATTACTGATATTTCTTGAGCTGTTGCCAAGTGTACGTCCAGTCTGGGCTGACTAAATCTGAAAACATCTTTTTACTCCATTTTGCCTTTTGTCCACAAAAAACTGAGCTCCGCAGTGAATAACTGAAAATATCCTCAGAGTGAATAAATCTGAGAAAGCTGGGCTTACATTTTAGTTTTGATGTAGGACAATACAAGCAGACTTCCAGGACTTCACCTTGGACTCTCTGATCATGTGAACTGCAGTTTTCTATATTCTCTGTCACTAATTTGACGACTTAAGACTCTGCGTGCAAAGTCAAAAAATACTTTCAGCTCAACTTGGACTTTAACACAAATGACTTGTGACTTCGCTTTGGCTTGAGCCTTTTGACCTGGCCTTAAATTATCTGTAATAGATGATAGGCCTTAAAAAGCACTGAACATTTGTAACCTGGATGGACATCAGTTTTTCATTCAGACACCTTTCACAAGTTTTTAAACATTTGAAACCTGAATAAAAAGGTTAAATTTTCTTCAAAAACATGGGAAAAGGCAATGAGAAATTGCAAGAAACTGGTAAAAGGTGACTAGAAGACAACCTGAAAAGTAATGTTTAAAAAAGGAGAGAGAGAAATATTAGAAAATGATCAAAAAATGTTTTCCACAATATATATATATATATATATATATATATATATATATATATATATATATATATATATATATATATATATATATATATATATATACATACATACACCATTTTTAGGTAATTTCCTTGTTTTTGTTTTTACTTTTCTATTTTTTCTCTGTTTATTAAAATTGCATTATATTTAATCAGGAGCACATTATGAGTTGTTTATGACTCAAAACTCAAAAGTTATAACTTGGGACTTGGTGGCCTTGACTTGGGACTTGAGCAAAGACTTGAGACTTACTTCTGACTTGCAACCAAAATCACTTGGTCTTTGCAGATGAAACCTTCCATCTGCAGAGCTGTATTTTTTAGGAATGTAGTGAATGTTTCAGCACAAGCACTCACAACTTTTATGGTGATCTGGGTCTTTTGATTAAATCTTGGTGGAGGCCAAAACAGAACTTAACCCTTTGAAACATGGATCGACTTCACTTATCTAGTGCTGCATACAGATAACCTTTCATTAATATTTAAGCCCCTGAACCTCAAGGCTAATTGGTTTGATTTTTCTGTCCAAAAACATCTGGAAAAAAAGCAATGTGGAAAAAAATGGCCTGCATTTGTAGATTTAAAATATATATATATATATATATATATATATATATATATATATATATATATATTACACCAAAAAATGTCCAGTTTGTTTGTTTTTGTTTGGTTATCGGTAATTTTCTTTAACTTTCACTAACGCTAGTTTTGTGTCATTACTTCTTTAGTTCATTGCCTTCTCCCCATGTTTGCCCAGGTTTCAAAGGGTTAAAGCAGAATGAGTATTTTACTTGGAATTGGATGAAAAATAAATGGAGCTGTTGAGCATCTGTTTCTGTTTTGGGACTTGAGAGCGAAGCGCCGTTATCATGTCAGACTCCACCTCACCAAAATATTGCTTTCAGCGATGTCCTAGTCCAGTTCAAACACACGATCTGAAAAACAGAAATAACTTCCTTTTTAGGGAGTCTGTAGAAGAAGAAGATATGAGGAAAAAAATATCTAGCTTGGAAAGTTTGAGGAGCTTTTTGAAAAGTTCTGCCTCCTACGAACGGGACACGTCGGACAAAGTCTTGTTGCAGGAAGTTTAACTGCGGGCCAACTAAACATCTCCCGTCACACCTGAGTTGACAGATTCTTGGCAACATCAGAAACACAATCGCTGCTCACATTGTGTCCGACAGCCTCCCACACCTCGTTCAGTGAAGAGAGGAAGGCTGTGCCAGCTGGCACGCACACACACACACACACACATATACGAGGCCCATATCGTTTTGTGCTCCGGGGGCACGGAGCCAGATTCCCAGCTTGTTTGCCGTCCATCCATCCATTAAGCCTTCATTACTCAAGTCCAGATCCACTCATGGTAAACATTTCGGACACTGATGCTGCAGAGAAATGTTGACAAGTCAGCTGTGAACTTGAGTTCATGGGAATCTCATCACAGAGTAAGAAAGTCCAGGTGTGTGTGTGAGTTTTTTGTTGTTGTTGCCAGATGTCACATGTGATAAACACTGAGATGTTTTCCATCCAGCAGAAATTTAGTTTCTGGTCTGTGAGCCGCTGAAAAACACGAAATACCCAGACAGTTAAATACTGTGCTCCACTGCACGTCCCTCGCTCTCTCTTTCCCTTTTTTTTTAAAACTTTCTTCGCTTCATTTGAACGGCTTTGTCACAGTGATCTTGTTTGGGTGTCTGCGGAGATTTGTTTTGTCTGAAGTAGTGGTTATCTTTTTCTCCCTCTCTCGCTCACACACACACACACACACACACACACACACAGACACAAAAGAGAGGGCGAGTTGATTCATGTGGAGGATCCGGGCTGATTTGAGCCGAGTCTTTGAGGAAGAAAAGAGCTTTTCAAAGCCAGGTGTTTCGACTGTTAGCCACTGAGCCGCTGTGGTGAGGCAGGTGAAGCTTCAGTGTTTTGCTCAGCGGCAGCTGAACGGTCAAACAGAAGAGGCATTAAGGCGTTATGATGTTTGTGTTTGTGGCTTGTAGTTTCAGGGTGTTGGTGGAGGGTCGAGCATACGAACAAAATAAATTCAAAATGATTTCAGTCCTGAGAAACTGCTGTGTGCTGAAGAAAACTTGGAGGAGCTGTATCTTACACTTTGTTATATTCCAAAGCAATAAGTAGTTACACGTCATCTCAGAGCAGCGATGTTTGTATCCACCTGATGCATTTAAGCCCCGCGGTCAGTCTTATTGTAGCTTTTGTCTGGTCTCCATTAGCGGTCGACAGATTATCGGTCTGGTGGATTACTGGGTCCAATATTTGGCATTTTGCTGATTATCTGTGTTGATATTTTATTTTAATGATAGTCGACAAAATTATTTTAAAAGTGCAAACCATGTCAGCATGGGAGGAACTTATAGTTCGTAAAACCTCAGGAAGCTTTTTTCAAATGTATTTATTTATTTTATGTTATTATTATTATTATTTATTTATTTATTTTTCAGAAATTATTTTATTTATTATTTTACTTAATTTTACTTAAATTTTTACAGAACAGAATCAGTTATCAGTCTCATTAATCACTAATAATCAGTATCAATATCGGCCCTGAAGACCGGTCGACCCCTGGTCTCCACCAAGCCTACACTTGGTCTTTTGATTCAGTGTTGATATGAAATATTGATTGTTGTAGCTCTCAGTGAGGCTGTGTAGATGCTGGCTCAGTGAAAACAGCCTGTTGAATCACCACACACACACACACACACACGGTAGATGTCCATGTACATTAGCATTATTCATAATGTTGACCTGTTTTCCATCCGTAGCCGCAGCTAGATGTACTTTCAATTCATTACTATTGTTTATTAATGTGGAATTGATTTTCCCACACACACACACACACACACACATACACGCAGGGTCAGACATTCAGAGCATTCAGACATTGTTTTGTCTAGCCAGGTGTGTGTGTGTGTGTGTGTGTGTGTGCGTGTGTGTGTGTGTGTGTGTGTGTAAAGACCGGCTGAGCTGGTTTTGGTTTGGCAGAAAAACACTGTTTGGACAGGAACAGCATGTCTGGCTCATTCACACACACACACACACACACACACACACACTTACCCACATCCCCTTCCTCTGCAGGCTTGAGCTCACACTCTATCTAACACACACACACACACACACACACACACACACACACACACACACACACGCTTCAGCATAACAGATTTGTCCTTGGATATTTTTTGACTCAACTCTTTCCTCTCAGTGATTGTAACTAAAACACCCTTAATGCTCCGATGATGAACACAAAAGGCACGAACATCTCGAACTTTTAGAAAATGAGGGTTTGTGTGTCGTGATGCTCATCATGAGTCAGCTGAAGACCTTCGACTACATCTGAGTTTTGGAAGATGGTATTGAACTGCTGGCTGTTTAAGTTTAAGCAGCAGAGTTCTTTAAAAACGGATTTACGACACAGAATGTCACCGTAAATGTGGATGCACGTCTAAAAGCACATGCACAGTTTTCTTTGTCGGTGCTTCTTCAGATTTAGTTGGTCAGATGCTAAGAAACCAATTCTATTGAATTATAGACTGAGTGAAATTCTTACTGACCTAAAATTTGCTCTCATCATCATCCAGTGGCATCTAATCAGCCCAAAGTCCAGTCCACAAGTCTTTAACGTAACAAACGAGAAGCTGAGTCAGCACATAAAAGAAAGTGCAGCTGCAACAATTTACAGATTAATGGATTTGTCCGTCAACAGAGATGAACTGCCAACTATTCTGACAATCAGTTAATCGCCAAAAGTCACGTTTTTGTTTGACATTGCAGTATAATTAATTTCAGTGAGGTTTTGGAGTTGATTGGCGTCACTCAGTATGTTCACATGATGTCAGAAAAAGTCGAATTATTGTGTAAGTCTGACTTAAACTGGGCTTTTAAAATGCGTGTAAACGTGAGTCCGACTGAAATCGGACTTAATGGAATTTCTTGAATCGGACTAACACACCCAGATGATTCGATTGGAAGTTGAGCTATTTAAACATGTTAACACCTTAATCTGAATTTTACTGGACTAGGTGATCTGCTCGTGCTGTAGCCCCGCCGGCCTTGATTTAGGAGGTCAAAGGTCACTGTGACCTGGCACATCAAATTTCTTGTGAACGCAGCATTTTAAGAACCCCTTTAGATATTTCTTAAAATTTGGCACAAACATCCACTTGGACCCAGTGATAGATTGATTCGATTTTGGTGGTCAGAGGTCAGCGGTCACTGTGACCTTGCATGTGTCTCACTGTTGTGAACGTGACATCTCAAGAACTCTTTGAAGGAGTTTCTTCAAATTTGGCTCAAACGATCATTCGGACTCATTGATGAACTGATTAGATTTGGTGGTCAAAGTTCACTGTGACTTCAAAACAAAATTTGGCCCTTAACTTAAGAATTCAAACACCAATTATGACAAAATTTCCCACAAATGTCTCATAGGATAAAAAGATGAAGTGATGAAATTTTGTATCCAAAACATGAACCTCACTGTGCATCATAACGTTCTGCAGAAACACTCTTCTGTCCATTACTCAATGTCATATCTCAGGAACAGAAGGAGAGACATCTGGTCAGATACTGAATTAGTGACACTTATTTTGGGTGCCCACCTTGAAGCTTTGCTGATTGCAGAGATCTTCTGTTGGGTGAAGATGTGTGTGAAGCGTCCAAGTTTTAGAATTTGTAGTTTCTTTGCAGCAGTAAATCTCGTTGTCTGACATTTTATCGACCCAGTGATTAATCGATAATTGAGGAAATAAACAGCTGATTATTAGATTTAGATGCCTTGGCCCGGGGGCACTCAGCAGGGATTTAACCAGTAACCTCTATTACTAACCTGATGCTCTGTGAGTGTGTGTGTGCGTGCGTGCGTGTGTGTGTACACACATACACCCACCACTGCAGACTGTTAATGATTACTATTATGTCTAGTATCACTTTGGATCACAGCCATTACACACACACACACACGCACACACATACGCAGCGCACACACATACACACACACACACACACACACACACACACACACACACGCACACAGCCCCGCTGCATGTGACCTGCGACTCAGTCTGACTTCCCTCTCTCTTTCACATTCAAATGAATGTGTGTGTGTTTGTGTATGAAGGTCTGACTGTGTGTGTGTGCGATTGTGTATGTAGGACTGAGTGTGTGTGTGTGTGTGTGTGTGTGTGTGTGTGTGTGTGTGTGTGTGTGTGTGTGTTTGTGCGCGTGCGCACGGGGGTGCGAGACGACAGGGGTTGTCTAGCTCCTTCTGGCTTGAATTCTAATGAGACTCATACACACACACACACACACACTTATACACACACACACACACACACACACACACACACGCAGCCAGACAAGCAGCTGATAATGAGGTTTGATTTTCATACGTTTCAGACAGAATGCTCTGCAGGTCAGCTCGTACACAGAGGAGCAGTGTATGTGTGTGTGTGTGTGTGTGTGTGTGTGTGTGTGTGTGTGTGTGATTCCTGTTGGACTTCACATACTCTCACTTTTTCCATTGTTAACATTAATGACCGTGTGTGTCCATTACAGCACGAGGTGTGCCGTTTGCTTTTGTCTCTGTTTTGTCTCGCAGTGACTGATGTTTCTGATGTCAGCACAACCAGACCTCTAGTTAATTTTTATTTGTTTTATTTATTTGTTTAAAGCACAGCCAGACTGCTGCTTGTGGTTACATTAAAATACAGAAATAACACAAGCATTCAACACCCTTGGTATTTAATCCTTTGAAACCTGAGCAAATTGGCTTGACGTCTTTCAGAAACATAGGTGAAGGGAAATGAGGAACTTTAGAAGAAATTACCCAAAAATTAGCAATGAAAAACTGTTAAGAAAGTACAAGAAAAAATTACCCTGAAAATTAATAATACATAAAGTTAAAAAAAAATGAAATAAAAAAGGAAAATTATATTAAAAAATGCTGAAAAATAATTCTTATTATGTAAAAAAAACCAAAAATTGAATATGTAATTATAATCATTTTAAATAGCTTTTTTTGGACATTTTTCCCTTGCTTCTTTTTAAAAAAATCATTTTCCTAAATCTACTATTTTTTGCAGTTTGCAGAACAGTTCTTACCTTGCTGCTCATTGTCTTTTTTCCAATGTTTTCAAAAGAAATCGAACCAATCTGCTCAGATTTCAAACTTTGAAATACTTGTGAAGGTGCCTGAACGCAGCACAAGAAAAGTGATGTCGATCCAGGTCTCAAAGGGTTAATTTTTCATTCTTGCAGTGGTCTGAATCACACATTTTAAAAATTAATAATGTTTCGTTTTTAGAGAGGTTAAATCACTACTTAATTGCTGTGGTCGTGTTTTTAAAATCAAATTAAATAATATATGAGGAGAGTTAGTGAGCTTTTGACAAATTACTACACCAGCCGTCGAGCACACGTTGCGTCATTTATCTTGAGTCTACATTATTTTTATGTCTCTGGTGCTGGAACAGAAAATTACAGGTCAGTACTGTCTACATGCTGGTGAAGAGCAGCCGACATAAACAGTGTGGAGATATTTTTATTTATTTTAGCTTCAAACAAACCACAGTCCACCTCAGCAAATACATCAGTAAAGCAATGCACTATGGAAAAGTAATGTTAAGTAATGTTATTTTTGTTTATTTATTTTTTAACATTTTTACAGTTCTTTTTCATGTTGTTAAACTAACATCATAAAATGACTTTAGCTGTTACTATCAGCTCCATTGATGCAACTCTTCTTCAAGTCGCAGCACATTTGGGAGCTTTAACTGTCTGCGATCGGCTGCTCGTTGCGGGTGTCGGCTCGATGTGTTGCTCATACTGACGGTGAATCACAGAAGTGTGATTTGAGGCAGAATGACATAATCAAAACTGTGACCTTCACAGTTGTATGATGTTCATTTTCATATTACTCAGCTGTACCCAGCAGCAACCATGGGCGTATTGTTAGACAATGGGCCCCTGGGCGCAGATACACAAAAGGCCCCACCACGTCTCAGGAGCCGGACTGACAGAAGTTGTGGTGGTTTTGGCTCTTTTTCTTTGTTCTTGTTGTTTTTAGGTCTCTTTATAGTTGCTTTGCTTTTTTTTTTTAATGTTTTCCGTGTCTTTTTTGGTTGTTTTGTGTTTCCTTTAGTCTATTTTGTGTCTCGTTTGGTAATTTTGTGTCTCTTTGTAGTAATATTCTGTCTCTTGGAGTTCATTTTGTGAGTCTTCATAGTCATTTTGTATTTTCTTGTAGATAATGTGGATTTATAGGTCATTTTGTGTCTCTTTGGGGTCATTTTGTGTGTCTTTGAGGCCCTTTTGTCTCTATTTTTAGTAATTTTGTTACTGATTGAAACAATTTGTGTTTTTCTTGGTCATTTTGTGTCTCCTTTAGTTCATTTTTTGTCAATTTTTAGTCATTTTGTATCTCTTTGGGGCCCTTTTGTGTGTCTTTTAGGCATTTTTTTCTCCCTTTCTATTTTTTTTTCTCTTTAGGTTTATTTTATGTTTCTTTGTTGTCGTTTTGTTTCTTCTTTCGATGACTATAAATTTTGGTTGTTTTATGTCTGAGGTCATTTTGTTTCTCTTTTAGGTACGTTTTCCTATCTCTCTATATAGTTGTTTTGCCTCCTTTGTGGTTATTTTTTGTCTTTTTAAGTTAATTTTGTCTCTTTGAGGTCATTTTTTTGTGACTCTATCTGTTATTTTATCCCTGTGTGTAATTATTTTGCGTCTCTTTGCACCTCCTTTGCATCTCCCGGGTCTGTACCCGGTCGGCTCTTTTAGTAATTAATCAATAGTGTATCCCTTTATGATGTAAAAGCCACTTTATTTTATTCATTAATTAATTTTCCCTTCTGTAATAAGGCGCTCATGTTTGATACAAAGTACAAAAGGCAGTTTTAGGGATGCTTATGTCTGTTGAGCAGGGTGGATTGTGTGTGGACTGATGAAGTTAAATTGAATTTGTCGATGACGGAAACCGGTGTGTCGTCAAAGAGCTAATCTGTAGCTAAATAGCTTCCCTAAACTCTAACAAAAACAAACGGCAGTCCTGCTGTGACCCATATTAAAGGTAATACAGAAGTTGGATCATTTTTCTCAGATATTTGATATCATTCATATCAGTCTGTGACCCGCTCCCCGTTAGCGTTAGCACAGCTCGTGCTCCAGATGGGACTCACAGGATATCATGGGAGTTTCCTGGATTAGCACGCTAAATTTAGACTAATGCCCCATTCTCTTCTACTCTGATCTACTCTATTTATTCTCCCCTGTCGTACTCCACTGTACCCACCTCCAGTACTGTTCCCGTTACCTTCCATCATGCTAATCTACTGTACTGTCCTGTACTCTGTTGTACTCTTATATAATCTTTTCTTCTCTGTTCATCTTTGACTAACTTTGTTCTTCTTTTCTGAAGGAAAAAGTTCGTCATTAAGATAAAAATTACAGCTTCAGTAAAGTGAATTTTTTTTTTTCTATCCACAGGCCTCACAATACGATATAATCACCATACTGAAGTCGCAGTATAGTATTGTTGCAATTTTAAATGTTCTGCAATATGCTGAGATAGATATATATATTACAATAGACTCAAATTTATTACTGTTTTTCAACTTAAAATTAGGGGAAGGGGGAAAAAGCTATTGCAGTATTTTTGGATGGCTATATTTATTGATACACACACCCAAAGTATCAAAATTTCTATTTTTGTTAATTATTAAAATGACAAATATAAATTAAGCTTTTGTTAGCCTTCTAGAAAAATAAAATCAATTGCATTTTAAATCCACTAGATACAGTTTTACTGCAATAAAAATGACTGAACAGATGTTGATTAAGTTTTTCCTTTGGGGACATAATATGCAGTTAAAAAAGGCATTAAACTGTAACATTGCTATAAATATTATGGCATAGCGTATTTCAACACGTTAAAATTCAAAACAATATTCTAATAATATATAATATGATATAATATTTTGGGGTATCTAGAAGATATAGTTTTCAGTTTGTTCATCTCACTTTTATCTTTTTTAGAATTTATCACAATATTGGATTTAAAAAGAATTTTTCTTTTACTTTCAGTCACAGTATTAGAAAAAAAGCACTCCACCTGTTTGTTTTCAAGAGTCTGACAATGTATTTTAATAAAATATATATATAAAAAAATAAAATAGCATTTACTGTATGAGAAGATAGTTCGGACGAAATGTGACTGTCTGTCGTCTCCAACCAGACGTGTCGAAAATTACGTTTCCTTTCTCAGAGCGAAGATAGAGAGACGAGAATCAGGAAGCAGACAGATAGAAACATGAGGAAGGGATGATAATTGACCTCCCTTCACTACACAAACACACATGCACGCACGCACACACACACACACACACACACACACACACACACACACACAAATACACACCTCCCTCTGCATTTTCCCACTGTAGAAACCAGTAGTGGGAGTTTTGTGGACCAAAGTTCCCACACTTGTTGGCTGCACTGTGACCGTGGCTTCCAAAGTCAATGGAGAGAGTGTGTGCGTGAGAGTGCATGTGTGTATGTGTGTATGTGTGTGTGTGTGTGTGTTTATGTGTGCATGACCCCCCCGATCCACCCCCTATAGCCTTTCTCATGGAAATTGGCAAGCAAGCAAATTGTGTGCACCTATGACCTATAAGTCTCTCTCTCACACACACACACAGAGAAACACACACACACACACACAGAAACACACACACACAGATACACACACAGACACACACACACACAGCTGTCTGTGCTATTTCTGACTACCCAGACTGTCGAGTCATCCCAGGACCGAGAGGGGAGGGGGGGAGGAATTAGCAGGCTTCTCTCTCTCTTCCTGCCCTTTTCTCTCTTTCTTCCCTCCGTCATTAATGTTTTAATTATTTCTCTTTTCTCTCTCCCCTTTCTTGACTTTCTTTTTCCTTCCAGCCTTTCTGTATCATTTCCTTCCTTTTCTTTCTTCTCCTTATTTCCACGTACCCTTCAAGAAATATTTCTTCATACGTTTCTGTCGCACCCTCTTTATCTTTCCTTGCACGGACGCAGGAAGTAAGGGTTGTTGACAGGGCTGCAGCACCCCCTAAAATCAGGCATGAGAATAAAAAAATAACAATTTAAAAGTTAAGTGCCCTTTTTACTGGTATGTATGTGGGTATTTGTGGCAGGAAATAGCTTATATTTGGCTTTTATCTGTTAATTATCAACAAGTTTAGTCTGTTTATAACACCTCCTCCAGAGTGATGCAACTCACAGCAGATCGGAGCTTTTCTTTCACTCTCAACTCAAGACGTCAGTGCACAGATCATCCTGTCAGACAGACCCGGAGAGAGTTCAGCTCACCACTGTTTGTGGTTTAACCCTTTCAAACTTGGGTAAATGGGCTTGATTTCTTTAGAAAACATTGGAATGTGGCAATGAGCAACTCAAGAAGAAATTACTAAAAAAATAGCAAGAAATTTGTCAAAAGTACAAGAAAATTATCTGATAAGTTTAATTTATTTTTATAAATGGAAAGTTGAATTTAATTTCCTCGGCATAATAATAATGATAATAATAATAATAATAATAATAATAATAAAATATAACATTGAGGGAAAACAAGAGGGAAGCCCCTAAAAAAATGACGACAAAAACAATAGCAAAAAATAAAATAAAATAAAACATGTTTAAACATTTTTTTTTAATTTTGTAAAGTAATTTCAGTTACATAATTTTTAAAATGATGAATATAGTTCTGTGGACCTTTTCAAAAATAATCTCCTAAATCAACTAATTCCATGCAATTTGCAGGACATCCCTTGCCAAGTTGCTCATTGTTTCATTTTCCCATACTTTTGAAAGAAATTAAATCAATTTGCTCCGGGTTCGAGGGTTTGAATACTTGTAAAAAGGCATCTGAATGCAGCACAAGAAAAGCGATGTCGATCCAGGTTGTAAAGGGTTAACTGTAGTTGCTGCTGCTGTACAGTGACTCTGTAGGACAGGATTTGTGCTTTTATAGCTCTTGATTATACAGTGAAATATCTCGGGTAACTTGAGGTTGCTCCGGTTGAGTTGAGGTGAGTCAGCTGTCTCGGGCTGGTGCAGCAGACAGACAGAAGTGGAGACATGAAACAAAAACTTATGTAACTCTGTATAATTCTCCGGTTTTCAGTGAAGTGTTCGCACTGCAGCGCTGACTGCAGTCTCTGCTAACAGTGACACGCGTCTGCTGGCTGCCTCATAATCCAGTGTTAAATTTGACAGCAGGTTTAGTCTTTGGACAAAAAATCTTTTTAGTTTTAGTAGTCAGTTTTATCCTTCATGGTCTAGTTTTTCTACAAATACAAATATTTTCTACACACTTCAAACTTGCATTTCCCAAGCAAAGGTTGATCATTATCCAGAAGGGTCAAAATCTTTGTTTATGGTCTCAAACACATTTGATTTCTCTGAAAAACAAAGAAAAAAAACATAATGAGCAACTTGGCAAGAGCTGTCCCACAGACTGCAAAGAATCAGTACATGGTGACAAGACACTGATGCGGAAATTAGCTTGAGGGATTATTAGATAATATCAAAATGTGTGGGGAAAATTTCCATAAAACTGTATTTAGAATTGTCGTCATTATACAATTAAAATTATGTTACAGAAAAAAGAAATAAATGTTTTTGCTTATTTTTCTTATTTCTATTTTTTATTTTTTCACAGATTTCTTGCTAATTTTTGAGAAATTTCTTGCTTAATTGCTTGTCGCCCTCTTCCCATGTTGTTGCTCAGGTTTTTAAAGACCTTATATACATGCTCTTACTGTGTGCACATTTCTGACCTCATCTTGCAGGACTTAAAGTTCCTTTAACTTGTTCAACTTAGAAGAAAACAACAAAACCATCAAAACATTTTCACTTCTCAGTCTTGTTGCATGAGAGAGTCTGCTGATCTGTTCCCTCCCTCTGTGGTGTTGTCTAGACAGGAGGAGGCTGTGAGCCTCGCAGGCAGGCAGACACTCCATGGTTAATCTAAAGCAATTAGCTCATTTGTCATCCGCTGCCTGCTCTCCGTCTATCTGCCTCCTCCTCCTCCCGCATTCAGCTAAAGGTCACAGGCGGTCATTGCCGAGTCAGATGGCTCAGAGAGAGCAGACAGAGAGAGGGGGGGTCGGGAGGATGGAGGGAGGGAAGGAGGGAGGGGTGGAAAATAGGATGATATGAGGGCAGGAGAGATGAAGGAATAGAAAAAGACAGAGTGGAAGAAAATGAGGTGGGAAGGAAGCAGGCAGTGGAGGAAAAAGTATGTAGAGGAGGGAGGTCAGTCAGAGTTGGAGGTGCGGAGAGAAGGTCGGTCTTTATGATGATGTCATACTAAATGCTGCACAGCGTTCATGGATTTTGCATTAATTTGAATACCTGCAAACAGACAGCAAACTTCAACAACAACGTGCTTTATGTCGGAGCCGCCACAGCAGCCAACAACAGTCCACTATGAGAACAGAAAGACGGACAGAACGAGGGATGATAAGGGAGCGAGACAAGATGTGCGGAGCAAGGAAACCATGATAAAAATGATTCGTCAATGACGTTTTTTTCCATGACGAAGACAAGACATTGGCGAGCTAAAAATAGATATTGATAATGACAACTATGGTGAAATCTATGTTTCATAGTCACTGACCAGACCGCTGTTAGTAATGGACTATTAAAAACCCCAAATTAAAGGGATAGTTCACCAAAAAATGAAATTCATGCCGAGGGAAAGTCGGGTGAAGAGAAGAGAAGTTTTGTGGACCATAAATGATAAATGACTTCATGAAACGTAAAAATATAGGAAATCCAAGTTTTTAAGTGTGTAGAAAGTATTTGTTGGTGTTAAAACTAGACCAATGAAATGTGACTAAAATTAAGATTTTTTGTCTTAAGACAAACACTCTGCATGTGTGAGCAGCGCGTGATGGCAGCCTCGCCAAACTGAAGCGTGTTGCTTGCTCGGGGCGTCCACACTGGCAGTGTTTTGGCTGTGGCGCTTCTGCAGATCCGCTTGCTGCTACGATCCTGTATTTTCACTCTTTATGAAGTCGTGCAAGCTTGTACACTGTCAGCAACACGGTCCTGCAGATGTGTCACAGTAAAATGCCTTGTGTAATGTAAACAGAAATGTTCTCAGAGGACTTTTATTATGAAACAGAAGCAGGAAAGTTTGAGTAAAACTGATATATTTGTATTTCCTCATCTCTGTGACAGATGAAGACATTGAAACTCTAATAAAAGGTGGTATAGAGTATATAATTATTAGAACACCATTTTCATTTTCTATCTCTGCTGACAACTGCACACGGCATGCAGAAAAAATTGGCGAGCCACCATTTCTCTAGACGTGCCGCAGCTGAGAAGCAGCTGCGACGCGCTGCTCACACAGTCGGTTTGGCTGCTCTGACTTGTTATCATGGGCGTCGAAAAAAACGCCAAAAAAACAACAGGTTCTGCAACGATCATGCGCAGTGTTTCAAGCGCAAGACTAAATCTAAAATAGCTGCCAAAATTAACACGGGTTTATGTGAGACAGCCAGCAAACGTGTGTCACTGTTAGCAGAGACTCCAGTCTGCAGTCCGAACACTTCACTGACAACCAGAGAATTATACAGAGTTACATAAGTTTTTGTTTCATGTCTCCGATTGGGCCTGTTGCAGCAGCCTGAGAGAGCTGACTCACCTCAGCTCAGCTCGGGAAGTCTGAGCCCAGCTGCAGAGTCGTTGCAGCGTCCCTTTAACTTGGCCGGCCAGTTAGTTCTCAGGAAGTCAGTACGTAATAACAAGAGAGGTTACAAGTTGGTGAGTCAGCGCTCTCAGTGACTTAACAGCAGAAAGTAATGTGAGTAAACGTCTCAGTTAGTAGGAAATCAGACTTGAATCATTCTTTTTCTGCAAATTTGTGGCTCCATCAGACGTTTACATGAGAAGAGCAAGAAGTCGTCATTCTGTGGAAATTTGAAACGAAGTGAAAAATTGTCTTTGGCTTGATTACACATCGTTGGAAACACCATGAGACAGTTAGATTGAGACAGGCATAAAGTGCAGAGTATTGTTTTAAGGGTACTGGTGCGTTAAGGTGGGTGCAGAGATCACGTCCTCTGTATTGTCTCTGAGAATATCTGCACCAGTTTACACACTCGAAGACGGAAATTACATATAAAGACAGACAAATTTTCTTACACCTCTTGTAGTTTTACACCAAAATATGACATTTAAACAAAAAATAAACTAGCAAAGACAACAATTTGGCTTGTTTTCTCTAAATTAATTTATTCCCGGCAGAAAAGGGAAAACCGTTTTTAAATGATGTGATGTTTTTAAATGAATAAAAGCTTGAGATCAGTTGAAGAAAGTAACTGTTCAGATAAAGTCTTTGCAGCCTCGTTATTTTTGGATGCACTCATTAAGAATCATTAAACACTGAGCAGGTGCGAAAGTCATTTTGTGAAAAAGAAGCTTAACAAAAGTCAGTATTTTCTGTTTATTTGGCTTAAATAACTGGCTGTACACTCAGTGCATCCTGAGTGCAGTTTGGCTCCGTGTTAAAGGGAAAGTGTTATTGTGTATCTTCACTGACGCATGTTTTGGCCTCAAGGATGTTTTTTTTTCCACCGCTGCATTTGCACATTTGCTCTAAAAATTATTTTGTCATGCCAAAAAAAGAGCCTAAAATTGAAAGGCAGAGAAGCAGGAGCGAGGGAGAAGAGAGGCAAGAAAGAGAAGGATGAAAAGGTGCCTGGATGTTGCACCAAAAAAATGTTTCTCTGCTTTGCTAAAGTGGAAAGAAATGGTGTATCGATATTATTATGTAATCTCGTTGCACCTTCTTTGGGGAAATTCACTGGCAATGTGCAGAACATCTGGATGGAAACATAACACAAGACGATTATTTCCCTGTTAGTATGCAGAATGGAAGGAGTGAGGTAACGGAGGGAGGGGGAGACAGCAGGAAACGAAGGAGAAGCAAGACAGGGAAAGAGGAGAGAGGAGGTCTGCTGACTGACCCGATGACCTCTCCATTTGGGAGCTGTCAAGTTTTTCTGCAGGCTGGCACACACACACACACACACACACACACACACACACACACACACACACACACACACACACACACACACACACACACACAGAATTATGACTCATCCAATCAGAGAAGCTGAATGAAAACAGCAAATGTTTTATTAAATTTCTTCAAAGCTTCCACACCCTGTAATTAATGATCCAACATCTAATAAAAAAAAAATCAATCAAAGTGTAAAAACATAGAAGTGACTCTTGACGTGGAAAATGTAAGAGTCACTTTAGTTTTTACGCTCGCATGAGGTGATATTTCAGGCGATTTTAAATAGCCATATTTCCAAAACTGCAAACACTTTTTTGGCTTTGGCTTTAGTCAGTAGGAACTGGCTCCTTCATGATGCAGCAGGAGCTACAAGAGCTGTTATTGCATCACATAACTGAGAAAGTTGTGCAGAGCATCAGGAAGTTTTGAATTCACAATTCCTCTGTGAAATCGTGAACTATCAGCTCCCAGAAATCCCTCATACGTGGCTGCTCCCACCTTTCTCGCCTTTCCATTATCGCTCCCGAAACACGCCAACGTTGCCTTGGATTGGAAATAATGTTTTGAACATCCATCCTCATGATTCTTGGAAAGTTATCACCAGAGAAGTCGCAGAACATCACTCAGTGGAGACGCAGTCATCCCGCAATTGGGTTTTATCAACAGTTTGAAAATATCGTTTAAGTTTTGCTCAGATCCGTCATGGAAACCTGCCTTCTGTCGTATTAAGTTGAGCTGAAAATTTACCACTTCCAAGCAGAAGAGAGAAGATCGTGTTATGTCAGAGCCTCACGATGCAGAGCGTCTCCTCCTCTGTGCCGCTGCATCGCGTCCGTCAAAAACACGCACGCCACAGCAAAGTCACACTAACTGGCAAGAAATCCCCAAAAAATGACTGCGTGACTTGAGGCAGTTTCAGTCGACTGAAGGGTCTTCGACTTTAAGGAGGCAGCCCATTAATTACATAAAATGTAAAATTCATATTGGCAACTCTTATCTCTGGAGTCCACAGTATTGTTATTGGTTGACAAATCCTCAGTTAATTAAGTGTTGATGGGGATTGTTCTGGAGTGCCAGCATGACAGGAAACTTTGGCATCCACAACCATAATCATTTTTGCCATTTTATAAGATTAGAATGACTAATCAGATTGTTGCATGAGCATGTAGTAATGTGGCATAACGTCAGGAAAACAAGACAACGAGGTTTTGTAATGTTTTCGACTGAGAAAGATAAACAAGAAGGAACGAGGGAAGAGTTGTGGGAGTGTTTTTGGCCGAAAGACGAAGTTCAGCACCAGCTCACAGAACAGAGAGACGGACAAGCTGTCAGCAGGCAGTGTGCCCTCACACACACACACACACACACACACACACACACACACACACACGCGGTCATGTAGTGAAGGTCTGGGTGTTTTACACAGATGGCGAGAGCGGCATCACAGTGCGTCTGTTCCTGTTCGCCTTTTACAATAATTCTTGTCTTCAGTAAGCAGAGGAATGTGATCTGTTTACATTTCACTGTTTTAGTCTGTTTATGTTTCGTGTGCGTGTTTGTCATTTCCTCCTAACTTTCCTCACTGTATCCTTTCCTCTGTTCTCCTGTGATAGTCAGTAAAATGATGATGATTGTGGAGAATTTTTCTTTCTTTTGTACTTTTTTTCGAAATAACCATAATATTTTAGAAATTAAAAATGATGGAAGTGTAAAGTGGAAGTGAGATCATGTGACTGTCTGGTGATAGTTTTAAACTCAGTGTGTGTGTGTGTGTGTGTGTGTGTGTGTGTATGCTGTCTCAGCAGCAGTTCACACATTAACTCTCATATTTACAGCTGCAAACAGACTCAGTTCCAGACTTGTCGGTCTGAAAATGAATCCCCCATTTATTTCTGTCCAACACCTCATTATTGAGCTGACACCAAATATATTTGCTGCATTTATTTGTGAAGCAACCACCACGGAAAAACTGAATTTAAAAAAAGAAATCTTCTCCAGACTTCACCAGATTGCGTACTGATCAACTTTATCACCTCCAGCTGCAGGTTTCTGACGTAGCTGCAAAACTTTTCCCAATTCCTACAAAGTTTGAGCAACTTTCACGACTTGGCTAATGGAAAAGACAGACTTTTTGAAAAATGCAGACAAAGATCTCTGATTGAAACATTGCAAAATTAAAATTCATTGGGAGCTTTTAGTACAGCGTGCAGATCTTTTGTTTGATTCTTGTGTCTGTTTTTGATCCTGCACCTGTAG
This sequence comes from Plectropomus leopardus, assembly GCF_026936395.1. Classification (NCBI taxonomy): domain Eukaryota; kingdom Metazoa; phylum Chordata; class Actinopteri; order Perciformes; family Serranidae; genus Plectropomus; species Plectropomus leopardus. Next base: position 39,016,080 of record NC_142177.1, read on the forward strand.
AAGTCCTTTGGATATGTGTGCTCTGTTTGTTCCTGCTCATGAAGGACACATTAAAAAATATTTCGGTGAGAGTCAATGTCTTGGCTGTGAAATATGTCGGCCCTTGACTTTAGAGGAGGCTCTCAAAGCTTTAAAGTTTAATTCTTTAGCTGTAGTCAGCTCAGAGTCACAGCAACAAAAACAAACAAACAAAAAACAACATTAAAATGCCCACAGTAACCTCTCAAACCACCCTGTAACATAACCCACATCTCCACTGTTGACCCATGTTCAGCACGCACCGATGTCTCATAGTTTCTCCACAACACAACAAAATACACAACTTCTCTGTCAGTTTATTGGCAAAGTGCCGGCATTTTAAAGGCAGAGAAGATGATAATCTTAACCCCGAAATACTGTTTTTAAGCGGAGTAACCCTTTCATAATCTTGAATTTTAGAATTTGACCTGTTTTTTACATAATCAACAAACGTACTCAACAAACTAAAATGTGGATTTCTTTTTACAAGTTTATCAGCTTTCTGAAGTTTGTTGCTTTACATGTCTAATGTGTAGAGGGGGTGTGTCCCCCGTCCTCGTCTCTCTCTCATCATTATTCCATCCGTCCCTCTGACCCATCTGTGTCTCCCAGACGCTCCCACCACTCCCCCTCTCTTTCTCTCCCTCTCTCTGTCTCTGTCTCCCCCTCCCCTCCTCCCTCACGTCGACCCCTTTTGTTCACAGCTATTGGGTGGTGTGTGTGTGTGGGGGTGCAGGACGGGTCTGGTCAGCTGTTTCCTCAATATGTGTGTGTGTGTCTGGACAGTGTGGGAATGTGTGTGAGAAAAAGTTGCAGACAAAGCTCGGTGAAGCCTCAGAGTGTGTGTGTCAGCCGGTGAGGACACACACGGTGTCGGAGCATCTGCAGGAGGACATGTAGTTTGGAGTTTTACTGTTTTTTAGTTTCTTTTATTTTTGTTGTTTTGTGTTTAGTTTTGGGGAAACAAAGATCTTCAGGTTATTATCTCAGGAATACAAACATCCGCCGGAGGAAGTGTTGGTCCGACTAAAGATCTTAAAGAGCAGAGAGAGCATGCAGCCTTCGTCAGGCACTCACAACCATGACAGCTGTGTTCAGACGCAACTGTGCGGTGAGTTTCTCAGCTGTGCTCACAGAGGAGAAAACCTGTCTCTGATCGAGTGATGTTGTTGCTGGTATATGATACTTTATGTCTATGATTCTTTCTCCTTAGTTATTTCATTTTTTTTCTTTAATTGTTCATTGTTTTGGATGGTAGAGTTTTATAAATAATCAATCTAATTAGTCTAATGAAAGCCATTTATCAAGCTCAAATCCCAAATATTCACTAGTTCTCAGCTTCTCAAATGTGAAGTTTTTCTGTTTTATATTGTCTGTCTCATTATTTTCAATATCCATAATGTTCGGACAGTTGGTCGGACAAAATGAGCAATTTGAAGCCTGTTTTTTCACCTGCTTTTGAAGTGGTGAAGTTTAAAAGGACAAGTTTTGGGTTGCTAGCGACGAACAATCCTTTTGACAGGTGATAATAATGCCACAGGGTCTGCACGTCCTTTAAAAGTCTTAAAATGTCTTAAATTCGAATATTCCTTAAAATATTAGGCTTTAATTGTCATTAAATAGTTTTAGGACTTAATTGGCTTCAAAATTAATTAATTCAAATTTCTGATGTTACTTATTTTTCTTGCAGTCACCTTTTGGCAAAATGTAGATTAACTTAATTTCAGTAACCATTTTCCTACATAACACCTGCCTCAATCTGCAATTTGACTTCCCATTACACTAACCTACAGTGTGAAATTTGTCAAAAAAAATCAAAACCTGTGGACCTCCTGATGTTAGTGCATTAATAAATGCTCATTAGTTTCTCACTTGCTACAATGAAGAGCCAACAAATCTGCAGTTAATAAACTGATTTTTGAAATTCTCTGGAACTTTTCCAAAAATTCATAGATCTGAAAGTCATTTTGTGCAGGCTTCCTTAAAGAGTTAAATATAAAAACACAATGTTAGTTTCCTGCAGGAGGAGAAACACCAGCCAGAGAGATTTTTCCTTATAACTGATGATGTGACGATGACACTGTTGACTTGTTGACTATAAATGAAGCGATTAGAACATATCATTTGAGTAAAGCAGCACCTGACTTTAGATAAAATTTCCTACTTCGCTGTATATGTTGATATTTCGATGTGAAATGACATCACAGACTCTGATAAAGATTTTTTTTGTCCATAATAATCTTCACACACACAAATAATCCTAGAAAATAAGTCCTAAATAAGTTTGGTTGTGTCTCCTGCCTCCCGTATATCACCTCTGGATATTTTGGCCGTTGCATCACACAAACGTTTTGGGCTCTTGCTGTGGTTGTGTTGATCATGTGCAGGCTGCAGGGGGACATTGTGCTGATTTATTGACCTCATGTGTTCATGGAGTGAGTGACACAGTCAGTGGAGCTGTGACGTCTCATCAGTGTTGTTTTGAAAGTGATTTCAGACGAACTAAACAGATTAAATCCACATCTGAGGATCATGTGTGAGAGGCTGAATTCATAAAATCATATAAGTGAGTTATAAGAGTCACCTGACTCTGTGTGTGTGTGTGTGTGTGCGTGCATGCGTGTATGCGTGTGTATGTGTCTGGTTAGCTGGTCAGAAGAACATAACAAGACTGTGAGAACTAGTGTGAACTGTCTGAAAACCAGTCTGCAGTGTGTGTGTGTGTGTGTGTGTGTGTGTGTTTGTCTGGTGTCTGCAGGACTCTTAATGTTCTGCTGTCTGACTTGGCCCTGACCTCCGCCTGCTCCCTGTGAAAAAAAAGTGTGAGAGAAATGCTTCGTTTGTGCGTGTGTGTGTGTGTGTGTGTGTGTGTGTGTGTGTGTGTGTGTGTGTGTGTGTGTGTGTGTGTGTGTGTGTGTGTGTGTGTGTGTGTGTGTGTGTGTGTGGTGGGGGTGGTGGATGCAGGAGGAGGGGTCAGAGCAAACTGCCTCTAAACAAAGCTAGCCCTGTCTGTCTGTCTGGTCTCGTCTGGCTCTGTGTGTGTGTGTGTGTGTGTGTGTGTGTGTGTGTGTGTGTGTGTGTGTGTGTGTGTGTGTGTGTGTGTGTGTGTGTGTGTGTGTCAGACACTCTGACCTCTACATAAGGACTACATCTCTGTCTGGACTGTGTCTGAAAACCTTTTTTTTTCTCTCTCTCTCACAACACAGAAACACACAAACCTTGTTGTCGAATTGACACTTTACAGTTTCGAGTCAGGCACCATTTTGAGGGTAAACTGCTGACTGCTGAGTGTGTTTTATTAAATACCATTTGAGGTGTTTTATTTTTTATCACCATATCCAACAAAGAAGCCCAAGCCAACAATAAATGCATCAGGTACTGAAGCCAATAAGTCTTTAAATCAGATTAAATCAGATTTATTAGTGCAGTAAAAATGTCATCATTGGTTTTCCATGATAAAATCATCGCTGTAGTTGCGTTTATATGATTTTAGATGTTTTTCTTCTCTGGTTTAGAAGGAAAAGTCATATAATACAATGTTTTACTGCCCATTAAAAGACAATCTTAAGATATTGAATAGTGTTCCTCTCTTGAGTCAAGTTCCAAAAATACATTATACTTCATTTCCCAAAATGCATCTGAATAGTCTTTTCATTAGACCCCCTTCTTGGGAAATGCCCATGTTTTGCAAACTTCACGCTCCAGTTTATAAATCAGCCTGCTGTTAAAAATAGGTCCAAACCCGATCAGGTTTACCCCGATGACATCACTGTGACATCATCAGGGTTATTTCCCTCCGGATCAGATGAAAAGGACTAAACCACGGCGAGTGAGCTGATCGTGATCTCTGTCTCTGCTTTGTTTTTGCAGCCCAGCTGGAGTTCGTCCAGATCCTGGTGATCGTGGTGGTGATGATGGTGATGGTGGTGGTGATCACCTGTCTGCTGAACCACTACCGCCTGTCAGCACGCTCCCTCCTCTCCAGACACGCCCCCACACGCAGGAGACACCTGCCGCTGGCCAACGTGAGTCAAACATTTACACTGTGAGGCATTAACAGCTCTGACAGCTCCTGCTGCATCATGCCTGACTGACAAGCATGAAGCCGTCGCATCATGTGACCATTGCAGTTTGGACAAATATGGTTTTTTCCAGTTGCCTAATTACCACCTCATGCGAGCCTTAACACTTTTTAGCGATGGTGTTTTTTTTTTCAAAATTGACGTTTTTCCATTAGGTGTATGTTATATTTGCAGTTTCAGTCTGAACAATTTGAGGGTTAATGGAAACTTGTCTATAGACACGGATGTCTATGACGGATAGCTGCACAGGATTATTCTTGGTGTTAATAATCCAACTTGCTGTCTCAAACTTCTAACTTCTTTTGAGGAATCTGATTTGAGTTATTTTGGGTACATTTACGTCTTGTAATTAAGGACGAGCAGATGGCTGCCTGATCATTAAAGTTGCATATTCTTAGTGTAAATGTGGCCAAACTGAGGGTCTAAAGATTTGGTTTATCATAGAACAAAGGTGGTTACATGGTTAACCCCTAACATCCCGGATCAAGCTATTCTCCAGGATGGGCTGACCTTGTTCGGAGCCGACAGGGCACAAGACTCTGATGCAAAATCAAAAAATGCACTGCAGGAATTGTTTGATGCCACAGGCAGCAACATGCCTGAGCAACCAGATGGAGTTTTCATAGTAGCTGCTGATTTTAATCAGCTCCTACTTCAGCTCCAAAGATGTATCAGGATCAAGGACAAATTGTAATTTCTTTTTTTTAAAAACATAGTTACTAATAAATCTACCTTGTACCTTGCACCCAAATTTAACATTTTTCTAACTGCAGTTCATTCAAAAATTTTGTATTCTAGCAGTTAATATATAGTGTGTATCGCAATGTAGGCTTAAAATATTGCAATATTATTTTAAAGCCAAATCGCCCAGCCTTAGGTAAGAGGAAAAATAAGTATTTTTGTTTTTGGGATGAACTGTCCCTTTAAACGTGAACATAAACACAAGAAATGTGGGATTTAAAAACAATCACACATGATTAACTGCCTCAAATATCACCATAGAAACGTATAAACTTTACATGATTCAGTAAAAACATTTTCAGGTTCAAAGAGACTTCCCACAGTGCAGAATGAAAAGGCGGAGCTGTGTTTACATTAGTTTAGTCACCGTGAGGACGTTTCTTAATGAAAGACAGAATCAGAAGAAAAACCGAGTTTGAGGAGCTCTGAGTGACAGCATGTGATCATAGTGATTAACCACCGCCGCAGGCTAACGCTAAGACACTGACTCACTACTTCATTAAGGGCCACAGTGGCTCGCAACAACTATGTCAAGACACACACACACACACACACACACAGACACAGGCTGACTTACACTTGGGGCTCCTCCAAACATATGATTTCACTTGTGCTCCCTGAATCACCTGCTACTGAATCACTGATGTGTGTGTGGCTCCAGTCTGCAAGTAAGACATGAGTAAAGGATGAAGCATTATCGTGCGCACACACACAAACACACAAACACACACACACAGACACACACAGACACACACCCACAGACACAGACACACACACACACACACACACACACACACACACACACACACACACACACACAGACACACACACACAGACACACTACCAGAGCTCCTGATAAGCTCAGAGGAGTCATTGTCCTAGTTAATTTGGATTATCAGACAGACACACTGACACACATACAGTCAGTCAGTCACACACACACGCAGACAGACCGGCAGGAAAAACTGAAGGCAGAGAACAAAAAACCTGCACAGACGTTGGAAAAGTTCCTCCCAGACGTCTTTAAAGAAGTGAAGAGCTGCTTTTGTCTTCTCGATGCCTCGCAGCGAGACACGACGGATTTTAAATTATTTCCACAGCAGTTTGTATTCACTCTGCAACTTTATTAATCTAATGGTAGTTGCAGCAGTAAAAGTCAAAGATTGATCTTGACAAACAAAGTGTGCAAAGTGCTTAAAACTCTGATGATCAATTTAAAAAAATAGAGATTTGAGAAATGTTACATTATTAAGTTTTAAAGATACAACAGTAAGCGGAGCCCCCTAGTGGATGCACAACAGAGCTCAGATCCATGTACACAAAATCTGTTTTGTGCATGTAGTTTTCTTTACCATATTTGGCATATGGAGAAAATACACGCTGTTTCCACTCCAGGCGGCAGGAGAGGATCCATTTATCTGGATTCTTGTGCACTGTATCTGCAACATAACTTCTTGTCCTTTTATCCAGTGATCCATGATATGCATGCAATCAACACGTGTTGAATTCTGCACCTTTCACATAGATAAGGCACTTTGCACCATGCACTTTATACCATGCACTTTATGGCAGACAGTTTACATTGCTGCTGTTACTGCAGTTTTGTCCTCTGTATAAATTGTTGTATTTTCTTTTCTTTTCTTCTTTTTATTTTTTCCTTGATATTTCTAGTGTCTGTTACCTGCCAAGGGACTGCGGATGTAAATAAGCAGTCTTGCTAACTAATACTTACATTTGTAACTTACGCTGATTTTTATTAATATGCTGTGTTAAAGAGATGTTCTCTCTCTTTCTGTCTCAGGAGGGATGTCTGTGGTCTTCTGAGGGTACAGGGACCAGCAGTGGTCTAAATGAGGTGAGTGAGGTGACATTTAGTTGTGGCGAGTTCCTTTAATCAGAAATCATTATACTTAATTCATATCAGCACAGTGTGACACAGCAGTAATCTGGTGTCCTTCCTCCTCACAGCACCAGGTGTACAACCCACGTCCTCCAGACAGAGCGGTCCCCTCGTCCTACCTGCAGCGGGAGCCTCAGCACGCCCAGCCCCAGTCCCAGCCTCCTGCTCTGCAGTCCCAGCGCTTCCAGCACACTTACGCCCCGAGTCGCTTCCAACCGACGTACCCCTACCTGCCCCAGAGCCTCATCGATCTCCCCCCAACCATCTGCCTCTCGGACGGCGAGGAGCCCCCGCCGTACCAGGGGCCCTGCACCCTGCAGCTTCGAGACCCCGAGCAACAGATGGAGCTGAACCGCGAGTCGGTCCGAGCACCGCCCAATCGAACAGTGTTCGACTCCCACCCCCTCGACCCATCCAGCTCCTGTCTGCAGGCCAGGTGAACAAGTCGTCAGTCACGTGTGGTGTTTGAAATCCCTCCCTAACCCTGTGGCGCTCATCGCACGCCTTTTAGAGCTCACTTATGCTCAACGTTAAATACGAAGGCGATGGAGCCGTCTGTCCGTTCTCTGCACTCAGTTTGTTAGTATTTGTGCACATTGTCTGAAACATTAGCAACTTCAGTAAACCAAGTTATATATGTGTATTCTGCCGGTTGCGAACTTGTCAGTGATATTTGTATTTTCTTAAACTTGATATAACTCTTACACTTAAACAGAACTCGCAGATCTCCAAACTAAATCATTTGCGAATCCTCTTGATCATGATCATGTTGCGTTAACACTTCAAGAACAAGGTTTACTTTTCGGTTTTTGAGTTGCAACAACTTCACAGAATTAAGTAAATAAAGCTAGATTGTAATTAAACTCAACACATTGGTATAAAGTAAATAAATTAAGACTTATAGTTATTTTAACTTTCCTTTTTCATGGCAATCAGTTTCCAAGATTATTTTAAGTAAAATGCAGATTTTACCGTGTGGAAAAGTTCCTGTGGTGGAAACGGGCTGATAGTGTTGGTGCTTCGGCTGTTGTTTCTTCTTTTCCTTTTTTATCCTCACACTCTGCCTGCAGTCCTTCGTTTTTCTGCTTCTACAGCTGCTTTTGTCCTTCTTGTTCTGCTCCCATCAGTCTCATTTATGACTTTTATTGTTTTGCTCCTATTAGTCTCATTAACAGCTCTTGTTGTTTCTCTCTCAGACTGCAGGCCCCTCCTCCGAGCGTCCACTCGGGCGTCAGCGTCTTAGAAGCCCAGGAGGCCTTGTCTCGGCACCAGAAGCAGGGCTCTCGAGTAGAAGGAGCTCCGCCGACCTACAGCGAGGTGATCGGGCACTACTACCACCCCACGTCCCTGACCCCCAGCAGCCACAACCATCGGACTGTATCGTCCTCACAAGCACCGCCGTCCTCGTTCATACACGGCCTGCTCCGACCTCCGCCTCAGCAGCAAGGAAGCGTGGACAACAGGAACGCCAGGAATACGAAGGAGAAATCCCAGAAGCCCCAGCAGGTGTGACAGTACTGCTTCTTTATTCCAAGCCCGCGTCGGGGGGAAAACCAGGATTTTGGTCAGTAGCCAATGAGGAACAACCTGGTGAATGGTAAAATCCCCTCTGATTGGTTCAAGGGCTGGTTAGTTGTAGTCCCACTTCATGGATCGGACTGGGGAGCAGCTCCTCATCTGGAAACCGCATCGCTCCTGCAGAGCACAGTTGCAGGAGCTGGTACTTCCTGTTCCACAGCTTCTTACTTCCTGTCTGGGGAGCACTTCAGATGATGATGTCAGAGAAGAAGGGCAGACGGTGCAAAGGGAAGGGCGGATACAGAAACCTCTGTGGTCTTCTTCCCTTAACCTCGTCCCTCCTCCACTGGACTGATCTAACTTCATTCATTATAAATATTTACTTGTTCTGTTCGTTTCTAGAGAACTTTTTTGTTTGTTTGTTCGTCTTTTTTCGCGCTTACAGAAAATCTTTCTATCCAGGCAAACGGCGAAATGTTGCAATCTTCTTGGTTCTTCCAGGTTTTTTTGTTTTTTAGTGATAATCCCCCTCGCTGCTTTGATTCCATTTAGTTCACGACTGCACAGTCCAACCTTGGCGGCGACTCCTGCACCAGGCGTTAGCTGCATCACCGGGACGTGTCAGCGCATGTTAGCACATTAGGATATTTCCAGAAAGAGTTTAGATTTAGTTAGCGTAATCTTAAGCTTACAAGTCGTAGCACAGTGCTGAAAGTCCCCGAGCTCAACGTTTCTGCCTTATATCGACCAACCGATGCAGGAGTCGTCACCAGAATCCCTTTTTTAGTTTTTTATCTTTTGTTTTCTAAAGAAGGTTTGCACAAGACTGTTCACCACAGAAAAAGAATCCGCAATATGATCGACGAGAGAGAAAACAGAGAAAGTAGGGGTATTTTTCTAAACTTTATAGTTTTTTTTCTGTTTTTATATGTTGTCTAGTTGTAGAAAAAGAACATCATTGATCTGTTGGGGTGCCAACTTTCGCATTTTTTGCTGCATACATGTTATTACATTTTTGAGTATATATACACACATGTATGCAAACCGAGAGCGAACTTAAAAAGCACGATTTTAGAGTTATTTATATAATTGCTGAAAAGAATTGCACTATTTTCTAGTATGCGCAGATGGAACGTGTGAGAGAGACTTTTATTGTGAAGGAGCTCTGTGTATTGTAAACAGACCGAGAGACCGAAAAAAAAAGCACGGGTACTCACCAGAGGGTCCGAGCAGCACAGTGCACAGCAGACGGTAACACATCATGGGGAGACTGGTTCAACGGACTCGGATTAACCCATACTGTACCATTGATATATAAAAAAAGATAAAACAAATCCTTCATTTATGCAAATGTCCAAGTCCTGCGAACCAACCACAAGTCAGCGTCCACCCTGCGGGCCCAATCAGAAAATCTGTTCGCAGCTCTCTCTCTCTCACCTTATTGGCCGAATCGAATCCCAAAGCTGGCTGTCACTACCTCGACCAAACAAGCCAAGCACAGCTCGCTCGCGTTGATCAGACGTTTGTCACATCGAACAAATGTCTGAACTAATCACGACAATGTGTAATGTAACAGTAGAGTAGAGTAGAGACGTAGTCGAGTTTTTTAATCTTGCTGTGTTTTATTTAATGTCAGAATTTTTTGGGTGAAAAGAGAGAGAGACAATGCAGATCCAGTGACACCTAACGTCCCCTCTGTAGTGAACTACTGAGGAGAAAGGTCGCCCAAAAATGAGTGATACGCTGACTGTGCACTGCTGCAGTCACACACATGCACACATTACATTTTCGGTCACACACCTTCGCATCTTTCTTGCATTCTCAGCACACACACACACACACACACACACACACACACACACACACACACACACACACACACAATCCCCTCTGGTGAGTCTCTGTCTCTTGCAGGCATCTCTGAGCACTTTACTGCAGCAGGAACGAGACAACAATCTTCTGTCAGCCAGCGTCAGCAAATTAAAATTTAAAAAACTTAAAAAACTACGATAGAACCCTTTAATATTGTAGATTAGATTTCCCGAACTTTAGTTCCACACTTTTAAAAGATGCAAAGAGTTTTGCTCCGAGCTTTAAACATCCTTCAAGTGGAAAATATTACTTAACAACCTGGAAGAATGGATTTGTCAGTCCCTTTTAAGTACTTTGAATAGTAAAACACCAGTTTCAGTGCCAGCAGCAACATTTTCGATACCTTACTTTGAAAAATATGTAAGTGTTTAGCTACAAAATCCTTCTTGGTTGATTGTACCACACTTGGAGCGCAGAGTGTACTCTGGGTACAGACGGAGCAGCAGAACGTCAGGCTCAGTGAAACCATTCATTACGCCGGGTCAAAAAGTTGCGTTTCCTCCCTCTGCCAGCCGCTCCTCCATCGATCTGATCTGATCAGCTCTGAGCGGATCAACAGATCAGATATTGAGAACTTGACTCAAACTCCACAAACTGCAGCTAAGGAGCAAAAGTTCCACCTGCGCTGATTTTAAGGATCTGTGACTTTATAGAGGGGACACAGAATGATTAAAGAAAGCTACTACCACAAATAGATTCTAATTCAGTGGGAAACACTTTATTTTCTCAAAAATAAGCCAATAAGATTGTGAATGTGCCAACAGTTTTTCATGCTTGGTGCTGCAGACTCGTTTAGGCATCACAAAAAGAGCGCTGGGGTTCAACAGCCAGCCAGAGTATTGACTTTTAATGACTTAATTATTTGAATGTTTTTATTCATTTTCTTCCCGTGGTGGATGATGTTTCGCTGTCGGAGCAGAACTCTTTGTGCGTCAAACGCAGCATGAAACGGGTTGTTGCAAACTAGACACACTGAAGTGTTGAAAAGTGACACGAGTGTTAATAGCAACTCGTCTTTTGTTGTCTTTTTAAAAATGTGGAACTGAAGGTCGAACTAAAGTAGAAAATTAGAGCACGTTTTTGTCTTTTAGATGCTTCTCGTGCGAGTGTTCAGTGAGCGTCCACTCTTTTTATGTTAAATCGATTTGAAAGTAGCCTTTAGTGTCCAGCCTTTATGCAACAGCGCCCTCCAAAGGGACCGAACCGAACCGCAGCCAAAACTCACAGCTGAATTTTGCAGCCTGAGGAGAGGAGAGACTCAAAAAGCCAAAAAAAGAGACAAATTATGAATATATAATCTGATACAGTGAATCATAAACTTGTTGTCTTTTCTTTCTCCTGTGGCATCGTTACATAAGAGTCTCAGAGTGAAGCATCTCTTTGTCTGAAAAGGTCTGGCTTTTTGTTTTGAAGTTATTTCCAGAATCCTTAAAGACTCTTTTATATGACAGAGGATTAGGGCTTTGTTAATGAAAAAAAACTGTTAGATTTCAAGAATAAAAAAATCATATTACAAGGATAAAGACAAAATTTTAAGAAAAAAGAAATTGTTTTATTGTGAGAAAAAGAAACTTCATTTACGAGAAAATAGTCATAATATTACAAAATTAAAATTATAAATTTATTAGATAAAGTTTTTTAATATAACAATCTGAAAATAGTACATTTATTTGAAAAAAAAGTTGCAATTTTATGAGATTGAACTTGTAATTTTATGAGAAATTAAGTGACAGATTATAACGGGAGAGTTTATTACCTGACTCTCTGGTCTTAATGTGTGACTTTATTTCTTATAAAATCAAGATTTTAATCTGATATGACTTTTTATGAGTTTTTTTTCATTATATTGCAGCTTTTTTCTTAAAACTGCAACTTTATTTTTGTAATATTATGACTTTATTTATATAATTTTTTTCTTTTTGTAACATAGCCATAATCCTCGGTCGTACTTCCAACCATCTAGATAAAAGATATTTAAGTTAGCTGCAAAACATGAAAAATTATTTTTAACTTGTTTTCCAAGTTGTAACTCCTTTCTGTTGTGCAGCAGACGAAAGTATTTTTCACAAGATCGTTTTTAGGTTTCTGGAAATATTTTCTCTTCAAAACACAGAAAAAACACATTTTCGTTCACTGTCATCTGATTTTATTTCAGATTTTCAGTTTTTCTTCCTTTTAGAAAAGACAGTGCTTTGCTTTGAGACTTTTCTAAACAGCGTAATCTTCATGAAATTAGATTTTGCATTTAGAAAAACAGTCTTTTTCTCAGACGAATGGTTGAAGTCTGTTTTCTTTCTTTCTGTGAATCCTGCCTTAAACCTCTGTGACACAAAAAGCTTACAAATAATCAAAAGCGATTCACCTGCTCCTCCTTTTGTTCCTGTGCTGATCTGCCATGTCGGCATGTTTTATTTAGCACTTAAAGAAAAAAAAATCTCTGTGAAGAAATTAATCTCTTGACCCAAAGCAGCTAAAGGAGCGATGAGTGGATCAATCAACGTACGAATCAACTTTGACCTCAGAATGAGATTATGAGCCCAGTTTCAATGCGAGTTTAGATTATTTAGGATTTTCTTTTATTTTCTTTCTTTTTCCCTCCACCACTTTTATCCTTGTGTTTGTACTGGGCTGTTTCCTGTTCAGAACGGTTCGGTTTCCCGGCCCGGAGGGTTTGCAGCGGGTATGAGAAGGCTGGACGGACTCCGATCGCGGAGTTATCGTAGTGATAATTTAAAGTACCTACAGCAGAGTGGACGAGAAGTGAAACAGTGTAGGATCAATCTCTCGCTTCAGGGAAACCTGCGCTGGCTGACGATACAAAAAAAAAAAGGACAGGAGGAGAGAGGAAGTGGGACACAAATCACACAAATACACACACAGGTCAAATCTTTATGTATGTGCTGCTGTGATGCAACAAAACACACTCACGCTGGCGTGTTTACACGCAGAGAGGAGATAACAGTCGATTTACATCCCTTCACTTCTATCATGAAGAGTTCAGCTTAAATAGTAACTTTGCTGTTTTTCAGCCTGGATGCTGTTTTCTGATGTTTTGGTGTCTCAGTGAGTAACAGCATTTTTGAAATCAGCAACTGCAAAAAGGCTGCAGTGTAACCACTTGGTGCATTTGTGTATACTAAAGGTTTGTTTTTGTCACTGACAGGCTCAGACTGTTATTTTCAGTGTCTGACAGCATTATGGAAATGACCATACAGGGTTAGACTTTTCTGTTGAAGAGTTAAATCCTTTTGTTTAACCAGAAACAACCTGAAATCACCACCTCCACTCTTACTGACTCTTTAGTCAAAAGGTGGATCCTGCTGGGATCCTTTCCACAAACTTGTCAGTAAGAAAAACTGTCTGAGCCTGTCGTTGGCAAAGACACGCACAGTTGCCCGTACTGGTTACACTGCAGCGTGTTTCGTGACTGTCGGCTGCAGCGCCGTCTCTCAATACCGGACCAACTTTAAAAACTGTTGTTTCCATTAAACACATAAATACAAAAGAAAAACCGAATCCAGGTTGAGAAATGCTAAAGTTATCCTTCAAGTAGAGTTGGTTGAGCGAAATATACGTAAACTGTTGAAACCAACCAGGTCTCTGTCTCCGAAAATGTGTCCAAAGTGGAAATAATCTGCATGAGATGAACTGGAGACTCTTTTCTCTTTGCTTTAAGCCGGCGTGAAGGCAGAATCACAGCAGAGTGTTTTTGTAAAGTCAGCGGACTTTTCCCAGAGCTGTGTGTGTGTGTGTGTGTGTGTGTGTGTGTGTGTGTGTGTGTGTGTGTGTGTGTGTTAATGTACACTGACTTGCCCTGGGAAAGACCTCCAGCTGTCTAGACAAAAACTAAACACACACACACACACACACACACACACACACACACAGCAGACTAAACAAACTTACCTAAGAGCCAGACCTTACACACACACAGGTGCACTCATTCTTATTGTGGACCACACAAGATAACAAAAACATTTATCAAACACACACACACACACACACACACACACACACACACACACACACACACACACACACCTGGACCCCCCCTCCTCCTCCTTCCTGTCTGATCGAGCTCTTCCTGTCCCCTGGAGATGCCTGCTGTCCAATGACAGAGCTCCTCTCAGACCGGCCCTCGCTGCCATTGGCTGGCTGTCTTTCGGTCTCCTTGGAAACGTTCGTGTATTGTTGTTGCTATGTCGTACAAGTGTGCCTGCCTGCGCTGAGACGGGCGAAACGTGAGTGGCTACTCTGGGCTGTCAATCATCCCGAGCCACGCCTCCTTACTGTCTCAGATGATGATGATGATGATGATGATGATGATGATGATGATGATTGGATGATGATGATGATGATGAGATTGAGGATGATGAAGATTTTTGATAGTGATGCCGCAGAGAGCGTTGCAATACACCTACTATTTGCCTTTTTGATATTAGTCATTTTAACGTAGTGTGCTAAGTGTAAAGTTTTTTTATTGTTATTATTGTTGTTGTTGTTGTTTATTCACTTGAGAACAAAAAAAGGTCATTTTACTTCAATCCATCGATCACACAAACACTTTTTTTTGTAAAACCAACTTTGAGAGTGTAAAACTACCTAAAACACACAAACACTGCTGATCACTGGGAGGACGAGAAATACAAGAAAATACTTCTGCTTTAAGTGCTATCTGTCAAAAATCTAAATTTGTGCTAACCATCGCTGCACGCTCGCTTCATTCAGTCGAGTTTTCCTTCACGCACTTAAAATTTCAAGTATTCTTCTTTGTGCATGTAAACATGGAGTCCCGCTGACCCAGTTTGACCACGACATCCCTAATCATCGCCTCTCCTCGCCCGGCCCGCGTCTACATGTGTGCCTTCTGGTGTCCGGGCTCAACGGAGACTTCATCCGTCTTTAAAAAAAATACCGCTCAAATACTCCAATACTGTTGCCTTTTGACACTTAGACAGCACCATCATATTTATGAAATAATCCTCATTACACAGGAACATATGGAAGCCCATTCATGTCAAAAAAAGGGAAAAAAATAAATAGATTAAATGTGACGAATGACAAAAACAAAAATACTCGCAGAGATTAAAGGTTTATTCTTTCTTCTGAACATCTGCAATACCACAACAGGTCGAATTAAAAAAAAAAAAAGATGGCGATGAAAGATTGTTTGATATATTCGAACAGCTACGGAGAGTGGCCCCTCTGACGCTGATTTTCTCAAAAATACTCAAAACTTACTCCGTTTTTTTTCTTAAAAAGTCAATTTGTAAATTAAAATTTCAAGCTGTATCACCCATGTTCACTATTTCATAACGTTTATTTACAAAGTTGAATTTTTTCTTGAAAAAATGCGGAGGGACACAAGACAACAATAAGAAAACAAACTAATTAAACAAATTAAGGGAAAAAAGTAATAAATCATATAAAAATAATTGCTAGGTTATACAAACAAAACAGACTTGTTGTGTATTTATGTCCCAACATTTCTGTTTATGAGCTTATTTTTATTTTTTATTTTTTGCTCTTTAACCTTAAATTAATTTCAGTTATTATTTTTTAATCATTCTAACTTTCCATCACCTTTTTTCTCTTTTTCTGGCAAACACGGGCTTCCAAATGACTGAAGAAAGTTGCTCATGTTGCGTTCCAGAGATGTCGGAAACATCTAACATAAAGCTCGGTCTTTTGTCTCTGCATCATTTAAGACATTTCCAAAGAAGGACTCATCCTAAACGAGACTCTTGTCACAAAAAAAGACGAGAGTTACACCTGACTTGAACTATTCTGTTGTTATTTCTTTGGGGAAAACACTTTGCTTTACAAAGCGCTTTTTTCCAGCTCCTGTTGTACCCAAAAACACACACGGGTACTCGTTTAAAAAGAAAACCTTGATGGTTAAAGCTGGAGAAGACAAAGTGTAAAACGAGCTGTTTTCTCCGTTTGTGTTTTTGCTCATTCTGCCGTTTTCTTTCCTGCTCTTTGAATCAGCGCCGCTCGGCGCCTTTTTCCTCCGACAATGTTGAAGAAAATATCTGAAAACACTCTTTTGGTTTGTGTGCGTGTTTTTTTTTTCTAAAAAAAGCCTCGGCAGTGATGCTCGTCCACTATTGTAGAGGTCTTCCAGCTGTTTTATCCCGCACGCGTCTAAAAATGTGGGACTTGTACAATAGATCCGTTTGCTCAGGATTCCTGCGTGTGGCATGTCGGATCAAACATGTAGGAACTCTGACGTGTTTCTGTTCTCTGTTCACAGCATGGCTCACACACTTATATAGAGGCCTACTTATTCTCAATGATAATAACTGCTTATTTGTGTATTAAAAAAACCTTTATTTTTAATTTATATTGGATGGTCGACGTGTTGCAAGGTTTGTTTTGTTGTTATTTTCTTCTCTGTTTGCTCCAAACAGAAGACAATGGTTTATCGTTGTTGTCACAGAACATGGTATGAATCAGACACATTTCTGTTATAGCCTTCAATTTAAAAAATGAATAAAAAAGTTTTATAAATAAATCAGCGTCTCCTCTGGTTGTTTATTTGATCATTTATTACTTGGTACACTGACGTCCTTTTTTCCAAAATGATGAACTTCGCCAAAGTTTTCCTGCTGCATTTTTCTTAATGAAAGAGTCGAGAGGAATTTAAAACCTTCTACATTTATAAAAAGTCTTTATTTTATTTTATTTTATTTTATTTTATTTTATTTAAATTTATTTTATTATTTTTTGTGGTGTTAGGCTTCTTTATACATCAGACCAAAAATGTGTCTTGTTTTGTTTTTTTTTTCGCTCAGCAGTTTGTTCACAATGAATGATGAATAAATATTACTTATCATTTAATAAGAAAAAAAACAGCCATGAAAAAGGTCAGCAAATGTAACTCACTTTGAAGGTTTACTTGATATCTTATTGTTAATTAATTTTATTTAAAAGAGCTATCAACTTTAATTATTTTTTATTGTATTTTGTTTTTATATTGTTTGGTTGTCAGTCTCACATATTTATATTTAAGGAGTTCCTAAATTAAAGTAAATTAAATATTTAATATCATTACGGCTCTTTGAAAACAAAGCCCGAGTCAGAAAAGTTATGACACATTATAAAATGTATCACAGTATATTAACTCAAATAGCTTTATTACTCCTTTGTTTATTTTCTACTTCTTCTGTTGCACATACGACATATGAAAATGTAAAAGTACAAAAGAAAAAAATCAATTATATTAAAATCAGTTGACAAGAAATTATTTGGCAAATATTTCAATCAGAATTTTGTCATTTTTCAAGAAAAAAAACTTACTGATTTTTGAATTTATTTTAATTTGTTTAAATTTATTTAAGATAATGATTACACTAATTATCTATTTTACAAACAAAACAAAACATTAAGTCACGGAGGAAATAATTACAAGGATAATCCATGATAAAATAATAACTAGTAGTTTAATAAAAAAATAAATAAAAATAAAAATGAGCTTAATCTCTTCTAACTATAACAGTAAAGTGAGCTTTACTGAGCTTAAACATTTAAAAAAAGTATTTGTACAATATAACTTTAATAAATAGATAAAATAATAGATTAATAGATAGATAGATAAAGGTAAATAAATGAATAAATACATAGACAGATAGATAGATATAAAGACAGATAAAAACATACATAAATAAATAAAAGAATAAAGTAAATAAATAAATAAATGATGTGAATAATTCCTCCACAGCTGCTGATGAATAAACTGGGATCTGTAATGACAGCCAGCGTCCAGCAGGTGGCGCACTTTCCTCTTTAGTCATCTTCAGTTTGATTATTTACACGTGTGTGTGTGTGTGTGTGTGTGTGTGTGTGTGTGTGTTTTAGGTGTCTCTTCTACCCATAATTCCTTGTGTTGTGGGGTCGTTTCCTGCTGTCAGTGATCAACAATGTAGATTTCCTCACTTTAGTTTTTATGTTGTTTATTGTTATTTTAGGCTACAAAGTATCAAACTGCACCAAAGTACTACTGCAGTCACAGTAAGTCGCTACGATTTTAAAGTACTTGTGTTTTTCTTGAAGTGTTCCTTTTTTTTTTTTGAAAAAACTTCAGGTCACTGACGGCTCGATATCACAGAGTCAGATCTTAACTGAGTGAACTTTTATCTTTTAGATCTCAAACGATATGAAAGGAGTTAAAAATATGACGATACAGAGCGCTTAAGATAACGCAGTAACCATGGCAAAATAAAATATGAAAACAAACCGTAAATACACAAACATACTGCATGTTACAAAATGATAAATATAAAAACACACCACTATATACTTTTCATGTTATGTATTTTATTATGATTAGTAATTTATTATGATGGTGATGATGATAATAATAATAATAATAATAATAATTTTTAATAATTAATAATTTTTGTTTTTCAATATTAATAATAATACATTTTCTGTATCAACACCATTATTAAAAAAATATTTTCTTGTACTGGTAACTTAAATCCTAAATAGAAAATACATTTCAAAACTGCCCTTCTTCTCCTCTATTATTTAATCACTTGGCACACTGTTACCAGACAAGACTCTGCTTAGTGTTCATATTTATAACTTTATTATTATTATTATTATTATTTTTTAAAGAGCGCGTGTGTTTAAAGGATGATGATATTCAGAAAATCTGCTGGACGTGTGATACGGAGACGTCTCATCAGTAGTTACACTGAGGGAGACGTGTCTTTTGTGGCGTGTTTTTGATCAGCTGAGATTTTACTGCGTGATTAGGAAAAAAAAACAGGTGTAACAAATAGTTATGAACACGACTTTATTCCAGTGAAGCGTCGACTTTCCTGGTTTTGTTCTTCCTGTTGTGACTTACAGTAAGAAAGTTAAATTCAGCTGAGTCATCGTTGTTGTTTTTTCCACCGTGTTCATCCTAAAACAACAAAACGTCTTTTTGATTGACAGACTGGAGACTTGACTTGGACTTGATGTGAGACCTGACATGAATTTGTCAGGAATGACTTGATGGACTTGAAACTGAATTGCTTGGAAATTTTTAAAAATAAAAAAAAAGAAGAAAAATCAGCAAACCACTTAAAAACATCCACACTGTAAAATGTGAAAAGTCAACTTTTATTAAAAAATAAAATAAAATAAAAAATCTAAGAAACAGATTGCCTTGAAAAATATCAATAAATACAACTATAAGTTTTCAATTAATTTTGTTTTAGAAAAAAATAAAATAAATTTTACTTAATTCGATTTTTAGGCATAACTTAACTTTTGTGGCAACTTAAAAATGACAAGTTTATTAAAACTTGAAGCTTCTAACTCTTTTATTTTAGATTTAAAAAAAAGTTCTGTCACGCCTCTTTGAGATCAAAAGTTTAACGTCCAGCCGGCCCTCTTCCCTCCCGCCAGAAAACTTTAAAACGACGAGTCGTTGAAAATCAGGTGCATTGACCTTTGACACGAGCCAAAAACTCAGTGTGTCAGTGTGTGTCAGTGTGTGTCTGTGTGTGTGAGTGTGTGTCTGTGTGTGTCAGTGTGTGAGTGTGTGTATGTGTGTGTGTCCGTGTGTGTCAGTGTGTGTCTGTGTGTGTCTGTGTGTGTGTGTGTGTCCGTGTGTGTGAGTGTGTGTCTGTGTGTGTCCGTGTGTGTGAGTGTGTGTCCGTGTGTGTCTGTGTGTGTCCGTGTGTGTCCGTGTGTGTGAGTGTGTGTGTGTCAGTGTGTGTGTGTGTGTGTCAGTGTGTGTGTGTGTGTCCGTGTGTGTGTGTGTCAGCCTGCAGCTGCCTGATCGCTGAATGAACGACTCTCGGCCAATTATTGATCAGATTGCGATGACTCCACCACTCTGAACGGTTTTACGCTCCAAGTTCAGACGTCAGCTCTCACCTCAGAGTCCGGCCTCGTGCGGGTCGATAACTCCACTATCTCTCGATAACTGGCCTCCCAGTTGGCTTCAGGTTGCTTTATGACTCACTTGGCAGCGGACACGAATTGTTTCATGAGTAACCGATGTGTTGTAAGCGGAGGACGATGAATGAGGTGATGAAAAAATGTCGGCTGATAACTGAAACCGGTTACAAAGATCATTCGAGTCATTTTACAAAACCTTTTTTTCCGCCCCTTTCTTTTACCAGTTAACCCACTAAACCTCTGTTTTTTTTTATAAATAAATAAATTAAATTAAATAAATTAACCCTCTCAGGCGCCTTTCACATTTTTTTTTTTAACTTTTTGAACCCTGAAAAAAATGGTGTAATTTCTTTTGAAAACACGAGGGCAAAAGAGCAAGTTGGTAAGAAATGTTCCAAAAATTGCAAGAAATCCTTAGATTAAGAAAAAAAAGAAGCTAGGGAAAAATGTTTGGGGCAATAAGAAAAAAAAGCAGAAAACTATATTTATAGCTAATTTTTATTATTATAGATAATATAGATTTATAGATAAAATTATGTTGCAGAATTATAATATTTTTAAGCACTTTTCCAGCTGATGTCCTTTTTAATTTTTTTTTTCTTGTAATATTTTTTTCAATTATTTTTCAGGTAATATTCTTGTACTTTTTACTAATTTCTTGCTAATTTTTGGGCAGTTTCTTCTCATGCATATCTTCAGATTTTAAAGAGTTAACTGTAATTAATTCATTCTTCACATCGCTGCTGACCATTTTAATGTTTACACTGTTGTTTCTAGACTTTTTGAGATCAGAAATCAATCACAGTATCATTCTATTTTTTTTTTATAAAAATACAAAGCATTGGAATATTTATCCTCTTTTACACTTCCTAATCAAGGCGGGAGTGTTGGACCATTGCGCCGCCACACCACCGCCTCACTGCTGGCACGCATGTTGCATGTCACACTGCAGGAAATGCATTGGCAGGCATGACAGTTGGGACAGTTGGGACATGTGTTCGATGTCCCAACTGTCATGCCTCTTTTGATTCCATGATGCCGGCATGCTGTCTGTAATCAAACATGAAGACGTAATGACATAATGATAATAATAAGCTTTATTTGTACAGCACATGTCATGACAGAAATAACACGCACTGAATGCTTCACACGAAAAAACAAAAACGGCGATAAGACGGGACTTTGTAGCTGCACTCTCCGTGTAAAAAGGGCTTTTGAGGGCATTGAATCGTTATCAAATTTCACATTCAGAAACCTTAAAGAGCTGAGTATAGATACAGCGCCGCATATCCTCTACAAGGAGCGATTTCAGGCTCAGGTGATGTTTCCGTGGCGTGTTGCGTTCGCGGGCAGCAGCAGGATATTCCTCTGCATCGATTGGAGTTCCCTCTCAGGACTCACCTCTGCCCACCAGCCAGCTTCACCGCTGACGTCAAATAACGGGTGAATGTCCCAGCGGACCCTCAGTGATGTCACTGAGTCACCTCTTGCAGTGTGTAACCCACTATGTAACAACAACAACACACACACACACACACACACACACACACACACACACGACTGATAAGGCTTCAGCTTTGATGTTACTGCCTGTCCTCCTTTTGTTGCACAATGAGGTTGCAGCTACTGAAGTGGTGTTTTTTTCTTTTTATCAGTGGAAATAGCAAAATATATTTGCATGTATTTACTTTTTCCATAAACTACACTAATGATTTTTTTTGGTAATAACCTTTTGCTCGTCTTCTCGCCCTGTGTTTTTAAACTAATCACATAAATTTGCTCAAACTTCAACTTCACAAGACATGGCCCAAAAAATAAGCAAGAAAAAAAGAAAAAGAAAATTACCTGAAAATGAACATCATAAATAAATAAATAAATTAAATGTAAAAACAAAACCAAACAAAAAAATGACCTGAAAAAAGTGCTGAAAATTGAAATTGTATAATATAATAAATTACAAATGTACTTGTAACAGTTACTAATATATCTTTTACCTATTTTTTTTTTTTTTTAATTTTCAGAGCTTTTTTTTTGCTCACCTTATACTAATTTCTTGCAGTCTGTGGGGCACTGCCTTTCCCCCTGTGTCTTCAGATATCAAACCAAATTGGTTTTAAAGGGTTAAAAAACTTGTTAAAGTTGTCTAAACTGAAGCCGACCACGTTTTGAAGGTGTAAGAAGACTGCACGCTGATCCCAGGAAAAATATAAAGTTATAGTCGTTATTGTTTCATGACTCCTCTGAGGTCACATTTGACTCTGAAAACCAGTTTTGTGCAACTTTTATGTAAAGTTTCAGAGTTTTAGCAGTTGAGCTGATGATGATGTTAATGAGTGTGTGTGTGTGTGTGTGTGTGTGTGTGTGTCTGGGCCTCCTCCAGCTTCACTTTTCCTTCTGCATGACAAACTGAGGAGAGAAAGCCGGCCCCGCTCAGCGTCTGAGCTCTGACTGTGAATGAGCGACTGTGTGGAGGTGAAAACTTTCCCAGCGTCCTCGGCTGCGGGCCTGTGAGGCGGGAGGCTGTTGCTTAGCAGCGTCTCCTCGTGTCCTCAGGAGCTTCACATGACCTGAGTTTGACGGTTTGAGACAGACGGCGAGAGGACGGCAGGAAGTCTGATCCTCCTCATGCCGCTCTCTGATTGGTCGGCAGGTTAAATGATGGCGTGTGTCGGTCAGCTGACGTTGAATCCAGACTGGAAACGTATTTTCATCAGAAGTTTTATCAAGAGACTGAAGTGATGATACTCGATAATCTGCACGGATTATCTGCTGACTCAGCAGAACGATACTC
Source organism: Plectropomus leopardus (assembly GCF_026936395.1). Classification (NCBI taxonomy): domain Eukaryota; kingdom Metazoa; phylum Chordata; class Actinopteri; order Perciformes; family Serranidae; genus Plectropomus; species Plectropomus leopardus. The sequence goes on from NC_142177.1 coordinate 39,038,902, forward strand.
TCGGAGTTTTGGTTCATACATGTTGGTAAAAGTAAACGTATCGAACCTTCAAATCTTTTGAGTTTTGATATTTTTTGAAGAATATGACGTCAGCTTCACCGTGACACTTCAGCCTCACTCCAAAGTCGTCATATACCGCCCTTCATCAGTTGTTTCGGCGTAATATACCAACCTTTCGCGGCGACATGATACGCCACTCGGCAGCGGCAGGTTGAAACGCTATAGGGCGATGGATGAGTCCAGACTTTCATTTCAGTCTGAAATACCCTGAATTGAAGTTAATATCCAGGACTTTAGGAAGTTTTTACAATTTTAGGACATTTCAGGGGTTACAGGACAGTTCTAGTCCTCTTCTAGTTCTTTTTAGGATTTTAATTCTTGTAAATACATTTCTTGTATTTAAGGACATTTCTAAGGGTTCAGTGTTTTTTAAATGTTCCCATCTGAATGTGAGCTGAATTTTGGATACGACCAAAAATAAGAGAAAATTTGTTTGAATATTTTTTCTTGATTGAGGCCCAATCGGTCGTTCTTTAGTCTTTCTGGATGTCCCACCATGGAAGCAGGCCGTTAAACTTTTGAGGTTAAAACGTGCAGAAAACAGATTTCACAGAATCACAATGAAATCTTTCTATGACCTTAACCCAGCTACCTCTGACTGAAGCTATCGCTCTGCTCCGATGCTTCCTCTCTGATATTTTATTATCGTCTTTCCTGTGTTTTGAACAGCACGCCTGCACTAAAGGTCACATCAAAAAGCTCCATCATATAAAGCGACGCAGCCAACTGTCGTATAAACTGTCAGTCGCAGCAGTAAAATGTGCTGCAGCTGTTTGTTTGGGTGTCACTGGGAACGTCATCACAACTTTCTCTGCTGACGAAGGTTTAATCATTACGACTGACACTCGGGACAAAAACGTGTTCGTCTTTATTGCTCTGTCAGAGGGCGGGTTTCCATTGACCCTCAAACTGAAACTGCGCATACAGAATTCATCTAATGGAAACACGTCAGTTTAAAAAAAAAGTTTTGCGCTCGCATGAGACGAGATTTCAGGCGATTTGAAAAAGCCATATTTTGCAAAACTGCAATGGAAACCTTTTTTCGCTTTTTTAGCTCATACGATATATACGACTTTATGGATGCCAACCGCCATTAAACCCAAATAAGAAGTTATCACCAACGGGGAAGTCGTGTAACATCACTCAGTTATTTCGCAATTGTATTTTATTGACTTTCAAAGATTCAATTTCGTGCAAATCTGTAACGGAAACCCGCCTACAGACTCACAGAGGGACGCTCGTCCAGCATCCGGTTGCAGAGGGAGGTGCAGATTTCACACGATAACCTTTCTTGCGTGAAACGTTAAACTTTTGTTGCGGTTTGGCCTTTTGTTCACACAACAGCAGCATTTTTGGTGCCTGAAAATAAATCAGGCTCCAGAGTGAAGTTTTTTGAAAACGCCGCCCCTTCTGTTGCCATGGAAACTGTCAATGAACGGCGACGTCTCGGCTGCACTTTGAGTGTGGTCTTTTTTCTGTTGTGTTTCATTACAAAGTTACACCGCCAACTACTGGCCTGGCGTACTACAGCGCTTTCACTTGTTTTTGCAGATACGTGCACACGAAGATGGTTCTCGCAATCTTATAGTCGGCGGCGCTCGTATGTGCAGCATCTTCTCGCCCTCTAATCAGCGGCTGTCCTCTTCCCTCAGCCGTCATTAAGGACCGCACACGTCCAGGACATCGCCGCTGTGACCTGTTGACCTCCAGGAGGCGCTACAGATCATCCAAAACCCAAACAAACAGACTCAGACGTTACGTTTTCCCTCCAGCAATAAGCACGGTAAACAGACAGAAATACACAAAATTAATGTTTTTGCTGTGAAGTTTACTGCTGCTCGTTTTACTCCAAATTATTATTTTTTATTGTTAATTTATTTGGTGAGATGTGATGAATGTGTGTCGATAGATAAATGTGGCACTTTACCAGAGCAGCTCTCACAATGACAATAAAGGCAAATCTATTCTATTCATTTCTATTCTATTCTGTTCAATTCTGTTTTTACTTGTCTAAACGTCGCCTTAAAAGTTTGGAAAAAGTCTCTTTTTAACACTAAAATGTGGAAACATTTTGTGCGATTGAGCTTAGAAGATGCACTTTAGGATGTAGTTTTTTCTTTTTTTCCTGATCCAAATCTTTAAAAAAGGTCAAGAAAAGAGACATCAATAATAATCTCGCTGATTCACCGAAACAAAACATATTTCAGTGATCAGATGTAGCTTCATGTGTGCAGGACGATACGACAGCTCAGATCAGATATTAGCAGCAGCTGAGCAGGAAGTGCTGTCTGATCTCTCCGCTGTCTGTCCATCTGTCCATCTGTCCATCTGTCTGTCTGTCTGTCCATCTGTCCGTCTGTCCGCCTGCTGGACAAACATCGCTCGGCATGTTTATGACTCAGTTGGCAGAGGAGACGAAAAGATTTAACACGCTGTTCAATAAAGTTAAAATCTGACGTTTCAATGAGGCGATTCAATAATCGGTCGATCACCTGAACAGCGAGTGGACTCCGAAGGTCGCAAAGAGGCGGGGTCATTTGAGACAAAGGAAGTGAGGAAGGAGGGAAGGGAACAAGGAGGTAGTGAAGGAAGAGAGAGGAAGGAGGAGAGGAAGGAGGAGAGCAAAGACTGAAACAGAACAACAGAGACAGTAAAACTTTGACCTTCAGTTGTTATTAATTGAATGCTTCGTGTTTAATTGGAGCCGTTTGAACGGTTCAGCACACTGACACCTTTATTCTGATAACAGCTGCTGTGTTTTATCTCTACAGCTGATAAAAACTCCGGAGTCAGCGTCGTTACGGATTTCAGAGCGTGTTTGTCTGAACATGTCGTGTCATTCACGTTCAGCGAGACAAACGACTTCCACACAGCGAGATAATACAAACACCCCGAAACGTGCTGTTTTCGCCTCATTTTATTCTGCTCAGCTTAGTGTTGTTGTTTTTTTTAATTTTATTTGACAGACAGAAGATTTACCAAAAAGACAAAACTTTAAGCCTGTTTTGGCGATAATACATTTTTAAAAAATAATTTAAGTGCTTAAAGATAATAAATAAAAGTATGAACTAAAAGACTATTTAGCAGGAAAACAAGCGAAACCACACAAGGATCGATACGACTTTTAAAAACAAATTTTTATAAACTAACAAATAAATAATAAGAATAATAATAAAAAAAAAGTTAAAACCAACACACACACACACACATCATATACATATATTGTACATATATATCGTGATAATGACAATATTTTGACTTTTTGATATAATGACATCACTCTGTCATCACTAAAAGCGAATTTTGCTAATTTTTTTTCAGTATCAAGTCAAAGTCCAAGTAAAAATCAAAAGAACCTAATTTTTCCGTTAGGAACCTCATGTGTGATTAAAAACATCGGTAAGCGTAAAAACACGATTTAACATCACAATACGAACACATAGTATGTTGTCATATCCTCAAGAATTTTGTCATCTCAAAAATACCATGAAATATTGTGATATTACTTTAACACCGTATCACCCAGCCCTAATGTGATCACTCAGTTCCAAAATGATAGATGTTGTTTTTAAAGATAATGTCTTAATAATGATTAATGTAAATGTTTAATTTGAGTGTTTCTTATGAGAGAAGGACTCTTAAAGACTCCTACCGGTGACCCTGACTCACCTTAAATCCACCGTCTGCTCAGACTGAAGGTGGGCGGAGCTCTGCTGCATTTATGTAATGCTGGCAGACATCATGTACTAATAAGAATAATAAAGGTGTCATTTTTTAATCAGGCACAATCTTTACACCCTCCCCGTCCTGATAGAAGCTCTGATCTGCCAGAAATACTTCAAATCACCTGTGGAGGTATTCTGCGGGTATGCAGGACCTTTTTTTACTTATACATTTATGTGATCCTGATGTTGTGATGATGTCTTTAACTTATATAACACATGTCAAAATAATATTACACAAGTCAACATCGGGTGTCTGTCATCAGCCGGACTGTCTGAGGCCACATGTGTTTGTCCCATGGCTCGCCGCGGCGCTTGTGTAAGACGTGAAGATAATGACGGTGACTGAAGTTAATCATCACTCACTTGTTTTTGACACTTTGTGTGATCTGAATCCTGTTTGTTCCCACATCAGTGGAGGCAGACACAAACAACACAGTGACGCGTTACGCCATCACGGTCTCAGTTTTGACTTTTACAGATTAAATATCAGAATGACAGACTGAGTCAGACACTTACCACGAATAAAGACTTTGGCTTTACAAAGAGGTTACTGACTTTAAAGGAGGATTAGAGTTCATAATCGAGTCTTTGTGCGCCCATTTTTAGCTGCTAATATGATTTATTCTCACAATATGGAAAGAAACACTCCATATTAAAAAAAAAAAGCTGATTATTTAACCCTTTCAAACCTGGATCACTTTTCCTGTGCTGCGTTGAGACGCCTCTCACAGATATTTAAACCTGGGAACACTAAGGGAATTGGTGCAGTTTCTTTCAAAAACATGGGAAAAAGGTCATGAGGAACTTAACACAAAGCATCCCACAAACTGAAAGACATTAGTAGATTTCAGTAATTATTTGAAAAAAAAAGCTAAGAAAATAATCCAGCTAACTACATATTTCTTTATTATTATTATTATTATTATTAGTAGTAGTAGTAGTAGAAGTAGTAGTAGTAGTATTAGTATTATTATCTTTCTTTTTCCCATAATGTGTTTATTTTATTTATTTATTTATTTATTTTTAATTTTCTTGTATTTTCTTTCTAATTTCTAACTAGTTTCTGGGTAATACCTTCCTCACCGCCTTTTTTCCATGTATTTGAAATAAATCAAACAGGTATGCCTGGGTTTTAAACGGTTAATAGGAGAGAGAGAGGACGCAGACTGACAAAAAGGCCTCACACACAGCAAAAAATCTCCATCCTGTCAGACTACTGTTTAATCGACAAAACAATTGTTATTTAGCGAGTCGTTGTTGTTTCAGTAGCATTTTAGGCACTAAATGTGGGTGTTTTTTAGCGACCCATCACTATTTTTCCAGCAGTTTTTCCAGGGATAGTGCCATTATTGAGTATTTTTTTTTTGTTAGAGAAGTTGCTATTTTTTTTCATTGTGCCCCCAAAACTACTTTTTAAAGCAAAAATATAATCTTTGCTAACCATAACCAATCGATTTTTGTGCCTAAATCAAACCCTATAATAACACAACATGATAATGAAACACAAAGGTAACGTGTTTGTGGTTTGCAGAAACAAAAATGCTTTTAATCTGGTGATCGGGTATATAATATACAGTATATGTAATAAAAATCTGTGCTCAGAACCGACGTCTAAGTCCCAGTGATGATACGGGAATCCTGGGAAATGGAGTCATTTGAATTTAAACTTTGCAGATAGAATCAGATTGGTATGTAGAGCACGTTGTTGACAGGACGTTTTGTCTCCTGCGTGTTGTGTTGACCTCGTACGTTATGTGTGTGTACGTACGCCATAACTCTGTTAATCTCTCAATGTTTAACTTTAACAGTACCAAGAAAAACACTCAAATATGACTTTCTCTTGTTTATCTGTCTGTTGTTAGAAGTTCTTTGAGACAATGATTGACTCCTCTGCGTCTCGATGTTTTCTCGCGGCCTCATCTGAGGAAATGATTATCTCACGGAGCCACGCTGAGACGGCGTGACTCAAACCGCCTGTTTTCATGCTCATTTCTTATCTCACTTTGTTTTAACGGTGCAGGTTATTTCATCGTCCATGAAGGCATTGCAGTGTTGTACCTTATTTGTTATCTTTATTTCTTAGGTTTTTATGATTTCGTTTTATAACTTAGTTTAACGGCGTATGTATGTTATTTGTAATGAAAATGTTGCCTGCATTTGATACAATTAAACTTTGATGATATCTGAGGGGAAATCAGGCCGTGGCATCAGGAAAACAAAACCAAGCTGATTAGCAAATTGGTTAATTTATTTGTTAATTTAAAGAGGGGGGGGGGACGTATGCTGCATCATGTGATGTTGGAAGGTCGCAGATTCCAAGTGAGAGGTTGTTCTTCCGAAACTGATATGTTCAAGTGCTTTGAGGTTGTAAAGTGGAAACAACATGGAAGCTACAAAGAATATGGGTTGTATTTTAATACTAGGAGCATTTAAACAAGATGTTGATAGCTGTTTCAAGTTTATTTATATTTTTATATATTAGTTTATTGTTTATAAGCCTATTTTATATATTACATTTTTAAATTTAACATAGCTCCCTCCACATGGCACATTCAACATTAGTACTATATTATGCTTTACATGTGATCAAAAATGTATATTTATTACGTTAATTAATAAAAAAAACTTTTATTTATTTATTTATTTATTTTTTTTACCATGCCCAAATATTGACTTTTGACAGTCAAAAGTAAAATCAGTGGTATGGTCGCTATTAATAGCCACCTCCGTGTTTTGGTCGGAACAGGTGACAGGTGTTTTGTGCGCTGGAGCGGACTGTAGGACATGTCAGCGCTGGGGGCTGTCAGACATGTCTGTACACTGGAGCGGGTTCGCAGACATGTATGCGCGCTGGAGTGGACTGTAGGACATGTCAGCGCTGGAGTGGACTGTAGGACATGTCCGTGCTGGGGGCTGTCTGGAGTGGGATTTCGGACATGTCCGCACATCATGTGCTTGTGGCCCCAGGCCCCCAAAACATTACATCTGCCCCTGGAAATAATGAGAGCTCAGCGCGAGCCGCTAGATGAGACAGGGAGAGATGCATTCTAGTGTTTCGAAATAATTCATCCAAAGTCTGATTAAAGCTGAAACTAACAGAAAGTAGTCTGTTGAAGTCTAAAGAAGTCACTTTCCACCTCTGCAAATTTGGCTGTTTCAGACACTTTGGTGCTAAAAGAAGAAGCTGCACTGTTTGTCTGTCTCACTGTGCTGCTATCAGACCATCAGCTGTTTGATCCCCGATGATGAAATGCTGTGGCTGTCAAACACTCAGCTGTTCTGCAGTCAAAGTCGATCACTGTCATTTGGTTTGCTGCAGCGCTATTCTTATTATCACTGGCTGTTCGAGTTGTCTGTCAAAACATGGCTGGAATGCGTTCTGCTGACATTCTATAGACTGCGTCTCATATTTCAATCAAGGAAAAGTTATATCGCGATTGATATCGTTATCGTGTCATCGCTCAGCTCTATACTGATGACAAACTTCCTTAATAAAACAACAAGACCAGATACTTGAAAATACTTTTATTGTGTTCTCCCTTCTTCAGGGGTTCAAGATTACAGCAAAACAGAACCAAACAGATACCAACAGTGTACAAAAATAAATTAGGGCAAAAAAAAAAAAAAAAAAGATAGGAACAGAAAACATACTTTTACCCTATGTTCAGGGGTCAAACAACACTGGACTCATTTACTCTTTCTCTGCCATGAAGTCCAAATGGCAAGGACAGCATGTTGTGCACTTATAATAACTTACTATTAAATATTAGAATTTAGACGTACAGTAGGACAATACATTCAGACAACAGTCAAAAACATAGTGCTGACCGACAGCATGCGGACGGATGGAAGGAAACATTTCCTGTTTGGATCAGCAGTCTGGACACAGTACCACCTGGCTGCCGAATTTTCGGCAAGCACAGTTAGTACTGTTTGTTAACTCAACAAGTTCATAAAATTCATCTCAACATCCCCGGCCCAATGTTAACAATCTGGAAAAGGGGAATGATTTCTTGCTAACAAATCAAAAATAAACAGTGTTAAAAAAAAAAAAGAAAAAAAATTACCAGAAGTGAATTGTCTATTTCCATGAAGTTGTACGGCTCCATCTCAAAGCAAAACAATTCTTTAGAAATCAGTTTCTCAGTAAAACCGTGATAAGATGTAGAATAACGAGCATTCTGTTCTGGAAATACAAACATTCCGTTCTAGAATTATCAACATTCCGTTCTAGAATTATCAACATTCAGTTCTAGAATTACCAACATTCCATTCTGTTATTACCAATGTTCTGTTCTAGAATTACAAACATTGTCCTTCAGACTTACTAACACATTGCTTTTCCCCTCGTCTTTACATCTGCTTCACTCTCTGCTCCAGGAGTTCCAGCTGCCGGGCCACCTCGTTGGGCAGGTCGTCGTTCACCTGCGTGTTGAAGTACCTCCTCACCTCCTCCACCTCGCTCTGCCAGAAGTCCTTGTCCAGGGAGAACAGCTCATCAAGGTCCACATCCCCCTTCAGGCCCTGGAGGTTCAGGGAATCGCTGCACGGCAGGTAGCCAATGGCAGAGGGCATGGCGCCAGCTTCGCCGTTCACCCTCCTGAACATCCAGTCCAGCACACGGATGTTGTCGCCAAAGCCGGGCCAGAGGAACCCGGCGGTGGGGCTCTTGCGGAACCAGTTGACATGGAAGATCTTGGGCAGTTTGGCGGCGGGGCGGTCGGCCATGCTCAGCCAGTGAGAGAGGTACTGGCCGAAGTTGTAGCCAAAGAAGGGGCGCATGGCAAAGGGGTCGTGCATGATGATCTTGCCTGCAGAGAGGGGGGACAAAAAGGAGAGAAAGAACGGGTAAGTATATTTTTAGTTATCTCCAGGAACACAAATCCATCCTGACACAAATCCATTGTTTTAAAGTTTTGGGGCAGGGTGGATAATTGATCTATTGATCAGATCAGATTGAAAAGCCGTTGCTCAGAGTGAAAACAAACTTTTAGACCCAGCAGAATGAACGTCTAGGTTTCATTGTCAGTGTGCTTGATGTTCTGCTGCTCTGTCTGTGCCCAGAGTACACTCTGAGCGGCGACAGTGTGATGCAATGAACGGTGAACGGTGTAGATATATTTCAACAGCCCTCCTAATGAAAGATCCAACTCCAAAAAGAAAATCTGTTTGTGGTGGTAGATGTTTTAATCGTGGGAGGCCACCAAAATAAATGAATGTGTTGGAAGCCCTGCCTTCATATTCTCAGGGTGAGGAATCTCATCATTCGAAAGATTAGACACTGACCTTTGTGTTCAGCTGCGGCGGTGGCCTCTGACCTCATGGCTGCTCCGACAAACACTCCGTGTTGCCAGCTGAAAGCCTCGTATACCAGAGGGACACCTGAGCGGAAACAGTTACAAGTCAGATTAGTATTATCTCATAGCTTCCTCATATCACTACATCTTCTCTCATTTCTTTTTTTCCCTTCTTTCTCTCATGTGATCCCACTGCATACTTTCTCCTCTCCTCCTTTTCTAACTGGTTTTCCGCACAGTTTCTGCCCACCTTGCGGCCTGCGCCCTCCGAAGATGATGGCCTCGATGGGGACTCCCTCTGGGGATTCCCACTGTGGGTCGATGATGGGACACTGTCCGGCCGGAGTGCAGAAACGGGAGTTGGGGTGAGCGCAGGGTTCGCCTGGAGACAAAGAGGAGACGGTAAGCTTTCACAGATCACAGGGTCTTATCCTTACTGTCAAAGTGTCTGATGTTCTCTAGTTTTATCATAACATTTTGTACTTCTTACCATATCTCTATCTACATAAAATTCTCTCTTCAACAAGAGAAAATCATTAGTTATTGGCTATTCTATGCTTTTGTAAAATAGTTTTTTTTTTTTTTTTGCTCTTCAGAAAATACATAAACAATAATTCTTACCGTCGTCTGAGCTCCAGGGTTTGTTCTTCCAGGACGTGATCGTGACTCCTTCGGGCAGCGACTGGTCCATTCCCTCCCAGTACACGCCGCCATCGCTGGTCTCTGCAACATTGGTGAAAACGGTGTTCTTGATGATGGTCTCCATGGCGTTCGGGTTTGTCTTGGCGGAGGTGCCGGGGGCAACTCCGAAGAAGCCGTTCTCGGGGTTGATTGCTCGTAGATTGCCTAATGACAAAGAGCAAAGAGAAGGAAGATATTATCAATGAATAACAGACGTGTCGGTTTGTATTCGTGAAACTGACAAAGTCTTGAATCTCTCACCTTGTTTGTCAAACTTCATCCAGGCGATGTCGTCTCCCACACACTCGACCTTCCAGCCGGGCAGCGTGGGGCAGAGCATGGCCAGGTTCGTCTTCCCGCAGGCGCTTGGGAACGCTGCCGCCATGTACTTCTTCTCCCCAGCAGGATTAGTGACGCCCAGGATCTGAGCAGGAGACACGTATGGTTTGGTTAGGTTGTTATTTGAAGTCCCTGTTATATGTTATTATGTGTTTTAATATGTTTTTTTCTTTTTTGTCCTCACCAGCATGTGTTCAGCCAGCCAGCCCTCCTCCTTGGCGATTCGTGAGGCGATGCGCAGAGCGAAGCACTTCTTCCCCAGCAGGGAGTTTCCTCCATAACCACTGCCGTATGAGACGATCTGTCTGCGGTCCGGGATGTGGGCGATTAACGTCTGCTCGGGGTTACAGGGCCAGTTGTTCACCAAAGGCTCTGAAAGACAAGTTGGTTTATTTAAATTAAAATGACACTCATTTAAAATTGTAGTCATGGCTGAAGCAGTTCTACTTGATGTAATACAAGTAGTGGGCTACCAGTAGTGGTAGGAGTAATGAAAACACCATAATCAGTATAAGTATTTAGTAATGGTAGTTACTACCAGTGGAGGAAAGTACGTTCACTCAAGTACTGTAGCCTACTTAGGTACAATTTTGACATACTTGTACTTTACTTGAGTGTCTCCATTTTATGCCACTTTATAATTTTACTCCATTACATTTATTTGACACATAAAGTTACTTTTTACATATAGAAACATCTGATTATGCTCATATAATATGTAATATTATATATCATATTATGCTCCAATTTCACAACTTTGTGAACATGTCTTCCCATTTTTTTAAACACAAGTTCCATTTGAACGCAGCAAAAGTATCTAAAATTGACTCTAAATTGAAGGGCTGCAACATCAAAATGCGCTTGCGTACATTTGTTAGTGATAAAAAAGAATAGTATCATATATAAAGTATAACACTGTTAGAGGAGCCACTTTGCACAATAAGTACTTCAAGTTTGATACGGAGTACATTTTGCTGAGAATATTTCTGTACTTTTGAATTTAGGACTTATACTGCAGTAAAAGATCTGAGTGCTTCTTCCATCACTGGTTATTGGTTTTAACGAAAGTAAAAGCTAAAGTAGTAGCTAAAGGAGATATTAGCAGTAACGGATATTGTAATCTTACAATTGTTGTAATACTGAACTGTACTCATAGAAAAGTATTCAGCACTGTCTTAATCTGTGATGCTGACATACTTTTGACCGGCAGAGGACAGCCGACGGAGTGCAGACAGCGGACAAAGTCGTCGTTTCCCAGAGCGGAGAGCACAGCTTTCCCCATCCGGGTCATCACCCTCATACTGGCCACCACGTACGGAGAGTCCGTCAGCTCCACGCCGATCTTAGAGAGCGGGGAACCCACGGGTCCCATGCTGAAGGGGATCACATACATGGTACGACCTGAGGAAACAGAGTCAGATTCACGTTTTGAAATTTTATTAGAGTTGTACTAAAGTTGTGTTCTCTTTTGTCTAACCATCAGAAAACCATATGAAGCAGTAAAATAATATTCAAGAGTGTTTCTTCTCTTAAAAAGCCACTTTTGCTTTGAGTTCACAGTGAAGGAGATGCTTGAGTTTTGCTTTTACTGCAATTAATTTTCACTCTAGGTCACTTCTGTTTTACTGAAGGAAAATACCAGTTTATTAGCTAAATTAAATCCATGCTGTACATTAATACTGAAAACAAAGGTCAGAGTGCTAGAGTACCTGTCTACCTGCCTACCTGTCTAAATTATAATGTGATTTAATAACTCATTGTTTTAACTTAAAACAGCCAGTTTCTGGGCTGCCCTAACAGTTTAAGTTGACTGAATTTGAGAAGACAAGTTGTGGTAAGTTTTTTCAATTTGTCTTCTCAAATTCGGTCAACTTTAAAATTAAAGACAAACTGCTCATTATCTTTTTTAAGTTAAAACAAATATTTTCTTTTTATTTTATGATCAAAACATTCAGCTTTGTCATTTTGTTTTGATTTTGCTCAAACTCTGGTTAAATCTGGTTATCTGCGGTACCTTTCATGCAGCCGGGGAACCGCTGAGTCATCTCCTTGTCGAACTCTTCTGGGGACATCCAGCGGCCCAGCTGGCTGACTCCGCCGTCCAGCGGCGTGGGCACCGTGTCCCTCTGATCCCGGGTCACAATCACAGTTTTACTCTCCACACGGGCCACGTCCCTCGGGTCGGTCCTGGCCAACCAGCTGCAGCAGGAGGAAGAGGAAGGACGCAGGTAGGAAATGAAAGAGGAGGAAGAAATTTGTTTACATTTTAGATTTTTTTTTTTTTGGCAAAAATAGAGGAATGTTTGTTATAAGAAAACAAGTTCATGTCTGAGAGCATTTTGCTTCAGGATGAACAAACACAATGCTGTTGGAGCACATACTTGTTTGACGTCTGCTGGTAAGCTGCAGTCAAACCCAGTGAGCTGGTATTACTGGTTTGTCAGAATGTCGACCTTTCCCACAAATGTTTTTTATTTCAACAGCTAAAGATGACTGACTGATGTCTTTAACAACAACATTTGAGCAATCTGTACTCTTGCAGTGGATTACCGCTGTCCGAAAAGTCACCACAGCTGATAGTCCAAAAATCAATTTATAGACCTGTTTGTTTCACAGATCATCTTACATAATTATACTTTTCCAACCCAAAAATATTAAATTACCCTAATTTTAACTCTTTGAAACCTTGGACGACAAAAAAAATCTGTGAAAACTGAGTCAAAAGGTGCAATTTTAATTTCAAAAAAATTGGGAAAAAAGGCACTGCAGAAACAACCTAAAATTTCAATCCCCTCCTACCTACCAGTTCTCATATTTTCTGAGCTTCTTGATCATCCCTTGCTCCTCCAGCTGGGCCAGGATGGTGCGGTTCTCCTCGTCGGAGCCATCGCAGATGTGGAGGGAGTCGGGCTGACACAGGGTCACGTTGGCGTCCACGAACTCCTTGACGGCCGGGCTGAGGGCGCTGAGGTCGCCCTGCAGGATCCTGGGACCGTTCTGGTTCTGGGTCGGAAGCTGAGGAGGCATGGCGGTGGAGTCTGGAGAGCGAGTCGATAGACGGGTGAAGAAATAAGAGAGGAGTGGACGAGCCTGGGGGAACGATTCAGGTAAGAGTGAAAAATGAAAGGAAAGATGGATTCAAACGAGGAGAGAGTGAGGAAAAAGAGGGTGAGTAGAGAGAAGAGAGGACACGAGGATTACATAATAAGGATGAGGAGGAAGGATAGTGAGAAGGTGAGAGGAGAGTCAAAGGAAGGAGGAAACATAGAAACATATAGGAGAACAGTTGAAAGATGCGGAGAGGAAAAGACAAAAAAGGACAAGTTAAAACAGAGAAAAGGCAAAAGAAAGTTTGGCGCATAAATATATAACAATTAGGTTTTAGAAATGCATTTTGAAAACTTAACAAATTAGTTGGATCTCTTTTGGGAAAAAAAAAACCAATGACTAACTTCATTGCAAAAAATGGTAAAAGATCACTCGAAAATTACCTTAAAAATGTGTTAAATTAGAAAATGATTTTAAAAAAATTAGAAGAAATAGAAAAAATACGGAAAAATTAGCAGAAAACTATGTTTATAATGACGTCATATTTAAACTTAGATTATAAAAAATCTAAAAATATATATAAAATAAGTACACATACATATATATATATATATATATATTAATTTTCAGCACTTTTTTCCTTCATCTTTTTGTGTTCATTTTCAGGTAATTGTAATATTTTTTTATTTTATAATTTTGGGGGCCATTCCTTGTTGAGTTGCTTGTTGTTTGCCATGGTTTTAGAAAGAAATTAAGCCACTTTGCTCAAGTTTCTCAAGAAGAGCTGTTTTACTTCTGAATTCACCTCAGTTATGCTATTTTTTGCAAAAGAAACACCACATTAAATTTGCTGCGTCCTCCAGGTCAGACAGACTGATGTAACAGCATCCCTGTGCAGATATGATCTCTCCTCAGTTACACACAGAATAAAGCGAGAGCATCAGATTACCTTCAGTAGTTTGTGTGGAGCAGAGAGCCTTCAGCTCGGCCTCATCAGATGAGTCTCTGTTGGTTTTATTTCAGAGGAGTTGAGGTCTGTTTCTCCCTCTTGTTCAGTTGTATCTGCTGCTGCATGGGTTTGTTTCTTTTATACTCTGGGATGTCCCGCAGGAGGAGGGAGGAGGAGGTGTCGGGGAGGCTTGTCCTCTGAGCTATTTGCATGAACCTGTTGTTCTCTGCAGATCTGAAAAACACTTTGTCACAGGCCGCCGGTGAATTATTAATCAGCAGCGGGACGTAACGTCGTCGTCATGTAACCGGTTCCCTCTGGACCCAGAACCCAGAGAGAGACAGACAGTTTTGTCCTCACTATCTGTCTTTTATGACACACTCATTCCCTAAATAGGAAAGCAAGAGTGATAATGCCCAGCTGCACAGTCTGTTCATTTTCTCACTCAAGTCATGCCTCTTTTTTGGGTTTCAAATTTTCCTGCAGCATGGATGAAATAAAAACTATAATACAATTTATTTTTTAAAATTAAACATTAAAATAAACATGTGATGTGTTTAAAACTTTAATTGTATGATGATCCCTGCATAAAAAATCATTTTTTATTTTCTTTTATATTTTATTTTTTACACGTTCTGCGTCTTTTGATTGTTCATCGTCGTTGAGCTCAGAGCCCTGATGCAACCGGACAAACAAGTCTGTAATATTAATTCTTTCCGTCCTGGTGTGGAAACCTCCCGTCCTCTTGCAGCAGCTGCAGCTGAACTTTGACCCACATTACTAAATGATGTAAGTTCAGGGTCTGACCGCGTCCAGGCCGGTTTGTGACGTGGGCACGACTTGACTGGCCTGCTCTTTATTGGCTGACGGACAGGGGCTCGCTCTCATGTAGACAAAGGTCAACTCAGGGAGTTTGTGTGTGTGTGTAAGTGTGTGTAAGTGTGTGTGTAGCAGTTAAAGGACTCTCTGAACAAAGACAGCCTTTTATGTACTGAAAGTTGCAGTAAAATAAGATGTCTCATTGGATATAAACAGTAAAAGTGGAAGAATTAGTTAGAGCAGTGATAAAACCAGTTGCACCAGTAACAATGATCGGACTGCGGATATGTCGCATTTAAAGGACCTGATTCATCATGAGCTCGACTTCTCTAAAGAGGCTGATATGCTGATTAACTACAGGAATCATGTTTAGTCTGAAGAAAAATGGTGATAAAATTTGGACAATATTTGAATAATAAACAAAATTTTGACCTAAAATTGTGATGCATAGTGCTTATTTGGAAATCCAAACAGTATCATCTAATATAAATATATACAGTATTCACTTTAGTATATTTGCAATAAGTATAAACTTGCAGCAACATCTCAGTAAAAGGCAACTCACTGCCGGCTGGGCTTCATCGTCAGACTGACAGCTGATGGGTTCAGAGGTCGGCAGAATCATCAAGTAAAGTCAACTTTATTTATATAACACATTTAAAACAACCAGGTTGACCAAAGTGCTTTACAGGGTAAAAAGGCAAAGATGAATACATCACACAACCTAAAACTATATCAAAATTATCAGCGATATCAACAATAACAGTAAAATCTGTTGGGATCAAAATATTTTCGTCTTAAATGAAGGCCAGGGAGAAAAGATGTGTCTTCAACACAGATTTGGTGGCAAGCTTCCACAGGTTTGGTGCAGCTGCAGCGAAAGCTCGATGTCCCCTGGTTTTAATCATGGAGTAATTTTTGGTGTTTTGTATGTATGGCACTATAAAATAATCATTCTAATAGTAAAAGTGGTGCAAACAGTTGCAGGAGATGGAGCAAGTGAAGCTGTACTGTGGTGTGCTGGTAGAAGCAGTACTAATCCCACAGAACCAAAGTACTAGTTAGTTTTATTGAAAACAATATGCTTTTCCTTTTTGGCAGTGGTGAGAGTGTGGCGTCGAGCCTGGACTTGACCTCAGTACCAATGAATTGGCTAATTGTAACTTCAGACTGTAATTTAATGCTGTGCAACAAGAGGAACAAACAGGAAAGAAACCTGCATGATAATGACACTCAAAGTTACACAACAGCCTCGGCTCAAGTGTTTTATGGACAATATTCAGTCAATTGTGCAACAGTCAGCAATCGTAAAACACAGAGGATCTTTAACCCGGGCGCTGAACTTTAATGACGCTCACGTTTGCCAACATTTGTAGCATCAGAATTAAAAACTTAAAGCACTGTAAAGCACAGGGTTTTTGGATTAACGGTAACAGCAACAGTAGATATTAAAATGTATACAGTCATAGTAGTAGTTCTGATGGCAGTTTGTTTATGTGTTAGCCTGATGATAGCCTTACAAACCGGACCTCGACAGACAGATGCATGCTAGGACAGGCAAAAGTGAAAAAAAAAATCTGGACTCAGGGTCAACTTACAGCTTCTATGTCTTAAGTTTTACTTCCTCTTTACTTTACTTGCTCAGTACTTCCCAAACACATGCATTTTTACTAAAACTGTAACGTTTCAGCATTAACAGTCTCAGGCAGAGATGAGCAGCGCAGCTGTGGAAGCGCATGTGTTTCAACCAAGTGGCCACATCCAGATGGTACAAAAAAACAGTTTTGGTCTCAATCATAGACTTTATATAAAGATGGACGATTCACGATGCTTAAGTAAAGTTAAAATATCACATATACGTAGTCTCCAGCGTAGCTGTTTCTGCTGTCGGGTATTCCCGCCAAAACATCCATTTGAACAATCACGAGCAGCCCCATTGAGCACGAGCACATGGATTCGCTGTCGCAGCTGTCAATCATGGTGAAAATAATTCTCTTTTTAATTGTTAATAACTCATTAAAGCATTGCTTATCAGAAGAACAAACATCAGGATGGTGAGAACTACCTTTAGTGACAGGAA